>NC_073745.1:249273817-249366317 GCF_029784135.1 Toxorhynchites rutilus septentrionalis
AAATACCATAGGAATTTTATTTGGTATTTCAAAATTTTATTGATTTCATACGGATTTGGATAACTTTAAAAATAGATCAGATGTTGATATGTTTAGTCTTATAAATTTAAATTCAAGAACTCAATAAAACCATCGATTTCATGAATTTCACGGATGGAATTTACTGCAATATTTGCAAAATTACAGACCATTTTTTAAAACACTACAAAAAACCTGTTGATGTGAAAAATTCAAATAATTTAAATTAACTTATTACAGAATTTATTGGAGTTCTCAAAACTGTCCTTTGATTTGCTGTATTGGTCCACAAAATATTTGCAAAAACAGAATCGATTTTTTATTTCTGCCCGATATTGTTACCCACTACACCTACACACACCAAGATAAAAATTTGTACGTAAAATATTCTAATACCTGAAAGTTGGAACGTTAAAATGATGTACATGCTACCTGTATGCGTTGATTTTTCACGAAGTTAAGGCATGTCAGAAATCACTTGAAACTTTCGACTTCGCACTCTGTTCCTATTTTTTTTTTGCCGAGTGTATATGCAAATCGGAATGTATTTCCCTAACACGGACTTCAAAACCAATGAGTCTAGGGAAATCAGCATTTCGAATACATGCTGAATTCCCCACATGTAGTGATATCTGATTTTTGGAATTAATCGTAGATCAACTAATCGAACATTTTTCGGCTATTTGTTATTCGATGCGATTAATCCCCTCAAAATGATTGCTTAATCGCCACACTGAGAGAAATAATTAATTAGACTGATATTACTCATTTGCTAGATTTTTTCCGTTTAAATTATTCGTTTTTGAGTTACTAGTATTATAGAAAAAAAATGTATTTTTGAACGATTTAAATATTTAAAAACATACAAAAAATTCATTCCACCTAAGTTTTTGTCAGAAAAATTGTTTTCCCCGTAAAGGTGCCCATCTTTTGATGTATGGGTGACTTGTTGGAAATTGTAAGAGCTATTTTTCAGAATTTTCACCTTCTAAAACCCAAATTTTTTATTTGTCTAAAAACCATTCCACTTTTATCTCGAATTTCCGACTTTCAACATGAAATACTCCTAGCAGAAAGCTGCCGGCATAAAACCAATGTGTATGTGGGATAGATGAAAATATTCTGAAGACGTTCTAGTGGAGATGGACATTGAAAATACTGTCTGAATAATTCGAAAAGAAAAACCTAAATAATTTCCTACACTAATGAGTATACATTTCGATACGGAAAACACAAATTATCATTCAAATTTTTATTTAAAAAAATATATTACCATTTTTCCTACGTGCACAACACGAAGTCGGTACACAGTAATCGTTTGATTAATAATTGATTTTTGTAAAAAGTATTCGATTAATCGATTAATCGAACGATCACCAGATATCGCTACATGCAAATTGCGGGTGCCTTCGTACTCGTAGACCGAAATGTGTTTCCCCAACACGGACTACAAAATTGAGGAGCCTGAAAAAATCGTCATTATACATACTCTAGGTGGAGTAAATCAACGGTAGTCCTACGTCAACCGTGCGGTTACATCATAGACCCACCCATTTGTTTTTTTTTTATAATTACTCTTTCATTCTTCTGGTTTTTTACGGAATGTACATTCTAGTTAATGACAAAAAATTGCATTCAAACTGAATGAGGTTACATTTTTCTTGCAATATGGTCCAATCCGCACCGAAGGTGAATTGATTTGAGTTGGCTCCCGTTTTGTTTTGTATTTATTCTACTCAACCCGACCGAGCACATCATTTACCACGAGCGAATGGGATGGCTGACAAAATGCGACGCTGTGGATTTGATTGGACGTTTATTTCTTTAAAGGTGTAACAGTCTAAAATAAATTAATCACGTCTGCTGTGGAGCGATAATTAATTTATTTATTATTCAGACTCGATTTCGAATCAATTTACAATCGATTTGTGTTCGTCAGAATGTGACGCGAAGAACTGATTTGCCATTAATTGATCACACCGTTTTTCCACCCCGATTGAGTCATTCATACTCACACGTAGCCGGTTCGGTTTTTCGTGTGAACGCGGTGATATGCGTTCGATGTTTGTACGTGAATATAATGTTTTTAAATTATATTAATCGGCATCGAAGTGGCAGGAAAAATGTTTGAAAAAATATGAAATTATCGAGTTTCCTAGGGACAACAGCTCCAAGAAAATCCTATACTGTTTCTTAAAACCCCTTAAATTCCAAAAGGAAATATTCCTAACATTGAATCTCCCATTTCCGATTCGTCTGTCTAACGCTAATTAATTTCAACACCATCAAACGGAATCTCTTAATCCAACACACTATAGGCTGTCACGGGAGGCGCAGTGCGCCGTGCGACAGTCCTGGAGAGTTTCATTCCGAAGGGATAATTGCATTAAACACGCAAACAAAGGGGACAAAGGCAGAATACGCAGCAGCAGCAACGACAGCGTATTTCACGTCGTCCTGTCGACAAACGAGCAGCGGAATGCGACGAGATTCTCAATTTCCTCTCGTTTATGGTTTCCCGCAGTTGTCTTGGGTGTTTAATTTGAACCAGCTCTACTATCCACTTCAGGCCGAAACAGGCGCAGGAAAAGACAGGAGATCTGCTTTTGTCTTGGGTTGCTGAAATACGCCTTTCTTTCACTCATTTTCGTGATAGACGCGCGCCGTATTACTCTATCTGCTGGGATTGTTTCCCGTCCCCTTGGATGCGCCGAGACAAGGAGTTTTAAAAGGGTTCAAAACACTTTTTTGTCATATTGCTCGCAGCGGAAGGTTAAATGTAGGGATGATCAGTGTTGGATGTCAGATTTCTCAAAGGATGGATTTTTTTATCATGGATAAAATTTCCATTAAATTCTTTTGTATAACACCGCATAGGTTATCACTAAGAGACACTATTCATAGACCCTCTTTATAAATTTTGAAGCATTCATGAGTACTCGGATGCCAGTCTTTTGTATCGGACAAATTTGTATCATTTTTCTGATGTAATCATTCCAGGAGAAGCAATCAAAAACTATACAGATTGAGGATATTGAAGCTATAGATGCTATTGAATCAACTTGTTGAAAAGATCATTTTCACTACCAGTCTCGATACTCATTTGACATAATGTATATAACCAAAATAAAGTATAAGTTTATATGCAATCTGAAATTTGAAATCTGAGAACGAATATTTGAAATTGTAATCCTTCTCTAAAATGTACATCAAACATTTTTAACCTGGAATCCTGAAATCTTAAAAATCTATACATTAGACCAAAATCGAGTATCTGATTCTGAAAATAGAACCTTGCATATACGAGGGCAGTCCGATAAGTACTTAGCCTACAAAAAAAACAAAAAAAAAATTGGAAAAGTAGCGATTTATTTCTCAACATAATCTCCATTCAGCTCGATACACTTGACCCAGCGATGCTCCAACTTCTGTAATCCTTCTGAAAAATACGTTTTCTCGAGGTCTGCAAAGTAGGCCTCCATGGCGGCGATGACCTCCTCATTCGACTCAAATTTCTGCCCGGTGAGTGACTATTTCAAGTTTGGAAACAAAAAAACCTTGCACGGGGCCAAATCTGGAGAATACGGTGGATGGGGCAGCAGTTCATTGTACAATTCGAATGCCGTGGCGACGGCAGAATTTCCATTTTTCTAAAATCTTACAAAAAAAAAATATTCAAAAAACTATTCATTTACACTTTGAGAATGTGTACGTTATATCGAGGATATGTTATATCGAAGTTTCCCTGTATAATGATGGAGGGGGTAAAATACAAATTGAAATTTTTAACCAGTTCATAGTTAAAAACTATAGAGGAGATAAATCACTACAAAATCAAATCATCGGATTTAAGATTTAAGTAACGATAAGAAATAATTGAGAGATTCTGTTCCCAGATTAATGATCCTAGTTAAAAATGATATACGAAATCAACCGCAACAGACCACGATAATCGTTATATTTGAGTTATCCGAAAGTATTATATATTTTTAAGTCGATCCGCTAGAATTTGGAGGGTGAGAGGGTACTATTACGATAAATGGGAACTATTTCAATAATAAAGGAGATCAATCACTTAAAAGCTTTTTTCCCTTTAAGTTCATAAAAAGTCTAATAAACTTTGGAGAATGAGGATGAGGATGGTCCGGTTCTCAAGTTCAATTGGTATTATTTTTTTCTGAAGGTTATCTATTTGATGTAGAGAAGATACTGGTTTGTATATAGAATACAAATTACGAAATATAAAATATAAAATATAAAATATAAAATATAAAATATAAAATATAAAATATAAAATATAAAATATAAAATATAAAATATAAAATATAAAATATAAAATATAAAATATAAAATATAAAATATAAAATATAAAATATAAAATATAAAATATAAAATATAAAATATAAAATATAAAATATAAAATATAAAATATAAAATATAAAATACAAATGGATCCTAAAGTAAAATCTATGGTATTTACTAAGTCTCTAAGGAATTACGCACATTCTTGTGTATGTGTTATTGCGGAGTTTCGAATGCAGCGACATTCAATAAGAAAGAAATCTGGGCATCGCTTCGGACAACGGTAGAGTAAATCATACATGTTTGACACCGACGAAATTCAATGACTCTATAGGACCGTGCGCAACGAAAACACTCGCTAACTTCTCTGGAAACTTTTCTAGGAGCTGTTCAAATTTAAGTTTTTTCATGGTCAAATCCATATAATAAACCATCTCAAGAATGCTGGCTGACGTGCTGTAGAGATGTATATACATATGTTTCAAATTTAAGCATCAATTGCATAAACTTATGGGACATTTCGTAAAATAACAAACGTTGAAAGCAGGCTTTCAAATATGTAAAAAACCAAACCGAAAAAAAACAAACCAAAACCATGTTATAGTAGCTATAAATCAATATAGGCGCATGATAGTTTAGTCGCATGGAATATTGACAGAGGCTAAAAACATGTTAACTCTGAAAAATCATGACTCGAAAATAAAAAAAAAACTTCCCGATTTTTGGATAAGTTATGAAAAAAGGCCTGAGCTTTCAAGAAAAAATAAAAAAAAATACAGCAATATAGCAGTAACCATGTGAACTATAAAAAAATTAATAATTACGGAAACAAAATCCTATGTTTCTGCATATATAATCTAGCTCATTGGCTTCAATTTGATATGTCGATCATCTGAATCGGTCCAGTAGTTTAAAAGTTATGAATTTTCGAAAAGTCTAGAAATTTGAAAAAAATCATTTTTTTATATTTCTGTAGTTTAGGCTTTCAAAAATATATAAAATATATATATATATATAGAAAGGACTTATCGAAAATCCTATTATTTACCGAATTATAGCCATTTTAGTGATGCGGTATCTAACCTGTTACGGCCATAACAATGAACTTCAAACGCGTTGTTCTCGAAACTGTTTTTTTTTTCAAACTGGCGTACACGATATCTCAAGTTTTACTGAACCGATTCACGTCGAATTTATATGGATACAATCTGCAGGCATCTCTCTATTGCATGAATCTCTAAAAAATTACATTTTTTAAATTTTACTATTTTTTAAGAATCGAAAAACGTAAGAAAAACGTTTTAAACCGCATTTTGTTTTTCAAACGGCCGCCAAAAAATGTGTTAAATTTTTATTTTGAGTGCCCGGTCATTTCCGAAACGTTAGTGAAGAAGTAAACAACACAGACAGTATATCGACGAGCGAACAAGAATGGGAAGTTTCGAATAGAAAAATTTGGTAAGACGGAATAACTCAACTCGGATGAATTCTAGACGAAAATTAGTCACCTACGAAAAAAGACGGAAAAAATGTATTTATTAATCTTAACAAAAACCAAAATTGGAAACAGAAGATCGAAGCGACATTATTCGAGGTAAATTTTATTAAAAGTTAAAACAAATTCTAAACGAGTTAGATGTAAAACATCATTTTCAGTTTACTTAATAAAACAAGAAAAATTTATTTAAATTTAAGCCAGTTATGTAGAGGAACTGGTACAAATTCGGTATCCTATTTTGTTTTGCCAATGCTCGGAATTTCTTCATATTACGTCAGCTTATGAAGGGATTTACCTCTCTCGGGTAGTCGAATTTGAGTTGTTTCAGAGATGTTGTTTCACTAACATCTCTGCCAGGGTATAAATTTGGCACCCCATTTTTTTATTTTTTCAAATTAAAGGAATCGTCCTGAAATCACTGAAAAATGTATTTTTTTACATTTTCATACAAAATAGAAGTGAAGAACACTATCTCATGAAAATTAACTCAACTTTGACGAAAAAGCAAGCAAATTTAGAAAACAAAGAGAAACAAAAAACGGCTTTTCCAAGAAGTTTTTATCCCCAAATCGGGCGAAATCTAATTTTGCTGCATGGGCATGCAATACTTAGCATAGTCTATCATCAACACTATGTTTACATTGGGGTGCCAAATTACCCACAAACCGAATTTTCACTTTGGAATGGAATCTATGAAATTTGTGATCAAAATCTTGATACACTTACTCGAATTCGTTGAAGAACATCAATTTCTTGATCCAAATCAGCTTTATTATTTAAAGTCGGCTCACTATTCGATTTTTAATGATTTTTCAAAAGACGCACATGAAAAATTTTCGAGATTTCAAAAACAACAAAATTTGATTTTTTTTTTTAAACACAGATATTTTGGGTTTTTGGCATCTGAGGTTTGTTACTACATTACTAGAACACTTTTTTTTCACCACCAGAGTGCGCTTATTACCGCCGGAGATCCGGGTGGGTACAAACTTACCCACGGGGTACCGAATTTGTACCAGTTCCTCTATCATTAATCTAAATTTAGGTAGAATGTCAATTAAATTTCTACATTTTCTAAACTCTACAGAAAAAAAACATACAAAACTCTTTTGTTTAAAAAAACATTCCGTTTCGTTTAAATCAAATCTTCTATTTTAACATTTTATACCAGTTACTACAAGCCAACTCAAGCATTTTTTTTTATTTCCACGGCCATCACTAAATGAGAAGTGGAGGAAAAATAATATACATTCTTCTTCTTCTTTTTGGCTTTAAAAGGGTTTAAACTTTTCAGTTCATTCGCCTCTAATATTATATATTTCTATATTTTTCTCTATTGCCTGAATCAGATGTCTGTGCTCGGGAAGAATCTCAACATTTATGGAGATAAGCTTATCTTGGATTTAAACTCAATTACAACTTTTTCACTATTGAGAAATGATTATGTGTTGCATGTGTTGCATGCTCTCTTTCGAATTGATTAACATAAGAATTATCTAAATTTGACATTTTTTATTAACTGGACAAACGATATCACTAAATTCTACGTTTCCTCGCGCTCAGCAAGTTCGGTCAACATTTTTGTGGACATCCTTAGGAAACTATCTTCGTTCTCCATTATCCGCAACCCGGGTCGCCTTCGTTTTCGCAGCCTTTTTTCTACTCCACATCCCTGTGGTAGTTCAAAAAACGCAACAATGCAACAAAGCCCACGAACTCTCCCCGGTCGCTTTATCTCACGCGTGCAATAAAATCCAGCGCTGACGATGAATATCATCACCGAAGCATGAAAGTGTTCTGCTGCATCGCATGTGAATTGTGGCACGTGGCGTTGCAAGCAAAAAAAAAACGAAACGGAACAGAACAGAAGAACGAACCGCTAGTTATGGATCTTCCTCACTCGGGTGCGTTATTGAAGTGACGATCGTTTGCAACTATGTTCGTTGGCATACGAGCAGGATTTGTTCTCACCACACCTCACGCGTCACGTCTGAAGACAATCGTGGCCGTGTGTGGATGGAGGTGGGGGTGGAGTTATGGAAAAAGAGTGCTGTACGATGGTGATGATAATTGCCTGCGAGAAGAAGCAGCACCGGCTTTGTTTCTACCTCAATTGATTGCTGAAGCAGGAATGGGGGGAAAAAGGTTTTTGTTGCAGTTTTATATTTATGAAATGTGATTCAAACAGAAGGTGTGGTTTATATCACCTTCAGACGCGCAAAAGAGATCAGGTGGAAGTGGGGGCCGCCGGCTGAAGCTTTGAAGAATTGTCGTCCCTCCGTGTACGATGGGGCCTCGAGCGAAGAAAAGTGGCAAACGCGTGAAAAGGAGGGTTTAAGCATAAAAGCATGTAAAAAACGGTAACATTAAAAGTATTTTAAATCCACTCATACTCGCTGTCTGTTTCCTCCGGCGATAATTGACGGTGACAACCTCCGATGGTAGAGTTGCTTGCGCTGGACAAAGAAAGACGCGTGCGTTGGCGAGGGAGGGGGCGGGGGGGGGGCGACAAGGACTGAGTATATCTTACGTGCTGAGCTGAGCGGCAAGTCTTTAATTAAATTGAAGCACGCGTCAAAAATTATTTTCTTTAATAATCGCAAACCACTAGTGCTGTGAAATTTTTACTGAAACGAATCAATGTGGCCGAAGCTGGTCGTAATGCAATAAGTTGTTCCCTTCGTTCCGCTATGTGGCCTGATTGCCGTGGAGTTCATCTGGCCAAACAACTGCCGGCCATATTAACCGAAGGACAAAAAGTGGAACACATGGCAAGTTGTAGTACACACAGAGTAGCACACGAACGGTCGCGTACACTGGTGCCATCCTGTGGGAAGAGGCTGGAACGAAACGCATCATTGGGTGTTTTTTGTGAACTCATGCTTGCTTTCTTTATTTGAACGCTCTCGATGCTGACTCATAAATCACAGCCCAACAGCTCAGACCAGCTCAGCCTCTGCACGCTCTAGAGAGAAGCGGAAAAATGCTGCCTCCCCAAATTTTCCACCCTCTCCCCAATCCGCAGTACATCCCCTAGCCCCCACAGAATGTCAAATAGATTGCCTCAGGCGTCGGTGAATCTTCCTTAGTGCGATTCGATCGAAACAGATTCAATTTCAAGAGTCCTCACGCGCTCCCCCTCGCTCCCCTGGCCCGTTCCAGTTCGACAATGTGGACGTGAAATTCGACCGTATATATGTGTACAGATGGTCGATGTTTAGTTGCACAATACTTTCGGTTCGTGATCTGACCTATGATTTTTTTTCCCCGTAGTCCGTAGTCCATCGCTCCTCGGTTGTGTTGACGTGGAATTGTCTGGTATGTGACTTTCCCCCGAAATTAATTTACAGCCGCGTCGCACAGCCGGTCGGTAGCGGTCGGGCTATCGTAAGCTGGAAGATAAATGTGTGTGGTCAAACGAGCAAGTAAACACGTCTAGTTGCTGCGCTCTGGCTGATCCTGGTCACGTCCCGGAGCATGATGCACGTAATCTTGTTCATAAACGAGCGGGCGATATTTTCCGCCGAGTGCGCGCGTTCGATTTCGCAATTTTTCATCTCTCCGAAACCGCCGCAGAATAACAGCAGCAGCCTCTCTCTCGTGCTGGCGCTGGAAACTGGGAACAATCGCAGAGGGACGTTAACAAGCGCGTAACTCCTGTTGGGACTTCAGAGTTTGTGCGGTGGCATTTTGTATGACGTTTTTCGCTAACTCGGTTTCGATACATCATCATAACAAAGTAGAGCGGAAACAAGCAGTGGGGCATGCTTGATTGTTCAATGAAATGATTAAATGCGCGTAGATTTGGAATGAATGGTTTTGCTCGTTAGAATCATACCATTATGTGCAACGACGACCGTTTCCAGTCGAGTGCAGTGCGTCAGCCAGGCTCTGTGATTCATTTTTCCAACCAATCAAGTAAATTTTATTCCCGAAATAGACAGTTGGCTGGGTACCCAATTGCGATTAGGTTGAGTCATTGCGGGTCCAGAACGAAAATCTTGAAAATCAGACGACTTGTACGAAATATTTCAAATCAACTAAAGGGTGTGTCACATCAAATTGCATCACGGAAAAAACGCTGTAGAAATTCACCCAGTAGACCGATCCTTTTGAAAATTTTGGACAGTAACATAAAAACTATTAAACAACTTTTGGCATTTTCTTTTTATTCATACTTCGAGCCCAAGCCCGTATGCTCGCACCTTCCTCTTTACCCCGTCCATAAGGTTCTGTACAACGTCAGGTTGTAGTTTTTTTTGAACAGAAATCCATTTTCTATTGAAGTCCGCCTCCGATTTGGCAACTTTTGGGTTCTTCCGGAGGGCCTGCTTCATAATCGCCCAATATTTCTCTTTTGGGCGAAGCTCCGGCGTGTTGGGCGGGTTCATTTCCTTTGGCACGAAGGTGACCCCGTTGGCTTCGTACCACTCCAACACGTCCTTTGAATAGTGGCACGAAGCGAGATCCGGCCAGAAGATGGTCGGGCCCTCGTGCTGCTTCAATAGTGGTAGTAAGCGCTTCTGTAGGCACTCCTTAAGGTAAACCTGATCGTTTACCCGTGCCGGTCATCACGAAGGGGGCGCCTCCGCTTTCCGCAAGAGCAGATCGCTTGCCACACCATGTACTTCTTGGCAAACTTGGATAGTTTCTGCTTGCGAATCTCCTCCGGAACGCTGAATTTGTCCTCTGCGGAGAAGAACAACAGGCCCGGCAGCTGACGAAAGTCCGCTTTGACGTAGGTTTCGTCGTCCATTACCAGGCAATGCGGCTTCGTCTGCATTTCGGTGTACAGCTTCCGGGCTCTCGTCTTCCCCACCATGTTTTGCCTTTCGTCGCGGTTAGGAGCCTTCTGAACCTTGTACTTACGCAGGCCCTCCCGCTGCTTGATCCGCTGGACGAATGAACTTGACAAATTCAGCTTATTGGCGACATCCCGGACCGAACTTCTCGGATCACGTCGAAACTGCTTAACTACGCGCTTGTGATCTTTTTCACTGACGGAGCATCCATTTTTGCCGTTCTTCACCTTCCGGTCGATGGTTATGTTCTCGAAGTATCGTTTTAGTACTCTGCTGACCGTGGATTGGACGATTCCCAGCATCTTACCGATGTCCCGATGTGACAACTCCGGATTCACGAAATGAGTGCACAGGATTAATTCACGACGCTCTTTTTCGTTCGACGACATTTTTCCAAATTTACGAAAAATTGACAGTGAAGCATGGCCAACGTGATCTATAAACTCTTATCTGATTATAAGCGAAAGCTGAAGATATAATTCCTAAAAATTTCTACAGCGTTTTTTCCGTGATGCAATTTGATGTGACACACCCTTTATTCTCATGATTTCTTTTCGGGACAAATCCGTATTGGATTGACAGTTTAAGTAGAGACGAAAATAGATCAATAGTTCAAAACAAAGTTAGTACCAAAAGTCGAATTCAAATTGGAGGTGACTTCCCAACTAAGACCAAATTATGGTTGAATCACTACTTCCTAGATCATGACCAATATTCATTCTATGCTCAAATGATTCAGGAAAAATTCAAGTTATGAAGAAGACGCGTCTAGGTTCTGTTGAGTTCAGACCTAGTTTGATTTCATGTAATTGAATGTAATAACATGAATAATTTGGAACTGATCTATAGCATACCAGCTGACCCGGCCAACTTCGTCCAATTTTTTTTTTGTTATCACATTCACGTTTTTTTACTAATCGCACGTTCATGGGTCCAATCGCAAAACTGTACATTGATTAATTACCTTTTACTATAAAATTCCTAGTACCTAGTTTTTATTTAATTCATTGTATCTTAAGACTATGATGATGATGGTGTTGATTGGTTTTGTTTTAATTTCATTTTAGTTCTTCAATTCAATTCAAAAAAATAGTGAAGTCTGCAATAGTTTGAGCCCGCGCGCGTTGCCATTCATAGAAAGACTTGAGATCGTTGAATGATCTCAAGGTTGAATGTACGGCCTGAAGTATCGGCTGGAATTAGGCTTAGGTTTGCTCAGCTGTCTGGTCTCGAAAATGATCGCATTAGTAGGTCTTTGTCGGGTATCTAGTAAAGCGGAAAATCCATTGTAAATTCAAGGCCAATGCTGACATATGTATTGCGTTCAATTCCTAATCGGTCAAGATGTTTTTCGGATTGGAAACTTTCTTGATATGCCTTGGAAAAAGTAATGGGCCTGAAGTATTGGCTAGAATTAGACTTGGGTTTACTCAGCTGCTAGAGATCGGAAACGATCGCAATTGCAGTTCGTAGCAGTCGATTTGATAAAGTGGGATTTCCCTTGTAAATTCTTGGCTAATACTGACATAGGTATTGGGTTCAATTCCCGATCGGTCCAGGAACTTCCCGGGTTGGAAATTCTCTCGACATGCCATGGAATAAATACGTTCAGATAATGGCTTAAATTGTTCTTTCGTTAGTAGTCAATGTCTGCGAGATAACCAGTCCGTTTTGTTTTACAATTTAATTTGAATACTGGTTAGTTGATGAAAAATATAAATACCGTAGTAGAATTATTATCAATAAGATATCTCGTCCCGCTCAAAACTTTTCAGGGGAATGAGGTGGGACCATCATCATTTGAGAAAAAAAGTACTTCTACCAAAACTCGTCATTATAATACCAGATTACTTCAGACACAATTCTCGTGCAAGATTTTTCATCCACTTGCAAATAACATGTTCTTCCGCTACATGGAATAAATGTTTGATACAAAAAATATGATATCATAAAGACAGCCCCACATCGGACAATCCCATTCTCGAGTTTTGCTCTTATCAACACATTCAGCGATCCATTTTTATTCATATAGACAGAAGACGATATAAGAGTGCGTTTCATCACATTAAAATCCATTTCCACTTTCTAACGAAGATCAATTTCGTTAGCGCAAACATCAAATGGACTAACATCGCTTGTCAATATGTAATTGTAAATTATGTAATATATAAATTATTGATTTATTAGAATTTTCCGAGCTTTCCGAAAATTTCCAATTGTCATGTTTGGTTGGAATATGTGTATTATTTTTATGGAACCCCCTCTCCATTCCAGAGAGGGGAGGGGTGTCATATCATCATAGAAACATTTCTCGTACCCAAAAACCCTCACATACCAAATTTGACTCCATTTGCTTGATTAGTTCTCGAGCTTTGCAGAAGTTTGTGTTTAATTTGTATGGCAGCCTCCCCTTAGAGAGGGGGAAGGAGTGTCGAACCACCATAGAAACGTATATCGATCCCTAAAATCTCTATATGCCAAGTTTGATTCCATTTGCTTGATTCATTCTCGAGTTATTCAGACCCCCCATCCCTCTGTAGAGAGGGGGAGGAGTGTCAAACCACCGTAGAACCGTTTCTTGCCTCCTAAAACCTCCACATGAAATTGGTTCTGTTTGCTTGATTAGTTATGCAGAGATTTATGCTTCACTGGTATGGCATCCCCCCCTTAGACAGGGGGAGGAGTGTCTATTCACCATAGAAACGTTTCGTGCCTCCTTAAACCTTCACATGCCAAATTTGGCTCCATTTACTTGATTGGTTTTCAAGTTATACGGAAATTTGTGTTTCATTTGTGTAGCAGTCCCCCCTTAGAGAGGGCGGGGAATGTGTCTAACCACCGTAGAAACATTTATTGTACCCTAAAACCTCCACATGCCAACTTTGGTTTCGTTTGATTGCTTAATTTCCGAGTAATGCAGAAATTTGTGTTTCTTTTGTATGGCAGCCCCTCCTTCGAAAGGGGGGAAGGAGTGTCTAACCACCATAGAAACATTTCTTGCTCCCTAAAATCTCTACATGACAAATTGTGTTCTATCTTAGTGTTTGTTACAGTGTTTGTTTGTGTTTGTTCCAACGAACATAAAACTGAGATATGTTTATAACGACAGCAGAAATTTGATCGAATGTTGAGATGTTTGCTTATGAGAACATCACTGAATTGCCCATGGACTTTTCTCCAAATAAAAATTAACAATCAATGCATCAAATTAAAGCTAATGAACAAATCAACTTTTTGTGAATTAAAAAAAATGAATTTTCAGAAAAAGGGGAAAATGATTTTTGGACCATCGATTAATTTTTAAAAATCAAATCAATCCAAAAAATAACTGCTCTCTAATTTTTGTATATGCTGTGTAAAAAAAACCTCAGCTTTCAAGAGAAAATCCGAAAAAGTATATCGTTTTTGGTCCCGAGATCATGTAAACTATGGAGAACAAATACAATCAATAATTACGAAAGAAAAATCCGATTTTTCGCAAATATATTTTTTTTAAAAAGACTAGCTAATCATCAGAATCGGTCCAGTAATTCAAAAGTTATGATTTAAAAAAAAGTCATCGAAAAAAGAGAAAAAAAAAAATTTTGGGCCACCCTAAAATGGGAATGGGGACTCTATTAAAAATATAAAAAATATGGGTCTAATATTTTGCGATAAAGAACAAGAAGCCAACGAAATCAAAAAGCAATCACGACGTCACGATGCTTACGTGTGATTCAATCATACACAAAGACTCTCCACCTGACGGTATGGAAACTTACGCGATGCATCTTTTCATGGAGCCTTATTGGATTTGAGCACAAAATTTAAAAAATAATAAAAAAGCGCCGCAATGTGATATCTCTTATTCGAGTCGGACAAAACCACGGTGCTGCTCGCTGGCTGAATGCTCCCGAGTTAGTGCTTCCGTGGTCGAGTGGTTAGCGTTTCACATTATCATGCCGGGGTTAGGGTTTGATTTCCTATCTGACCGGGAGATTTTTCGCCAAAGGAAGTTCTTCTGACTAGCATTATTGACACACGGGCTTGCCACTCAGAATATATTCAAGGCGTGTGGTTTGGCATAGAAATCTCAAGAAGAAGTAGATGAAGAAGAAGAAGAAGCAAAAGAAGATGAAAAAAAAACGACCCAGGTAAATAAACACAGAATTTCGAAGATCAAATGTATGGAAAAATGGGATTAATACCCATTTTCGTCAGTTTAAACCAAACGGATGAGAGAATTGTAATGTGTACAATATCAAACATATATTAGAGAAATTCTAGCTCGATCGGGATGCAGATCATAAAAATCCGTAAGTAACAAATATACTTATTCACATTAAAACTATTTCATCAAAACGTGACCTGTTTTTTTTATTTGGCACCCATACTGAAAGACGTGCTTCAAAACGCCGAAAAAAAAAAGAAATGATAGACAGAAAAAAGAAATCCTACATCACACACAAATAACTGACGGGATATTTTCGATTTAATTGTGTATTCCTATGTTTTAAATTGAACACGCATTTGAACGCATTACTCATATTATGATTCTGAAATTTGAGTCCACAATCTTAATACGGAACATAAATTCGGAATGCGGAATCTGACACCATAAATGGCTCTTTGAGTTTGGAATACGTATCAGAAATTCAAATTCCAGGCATTAATGCGATATTCCGATACCGATTTCAGATTCCGAATCATGTTATTTTAATAACATATCGAAAAGATACTTCATCCAATTTCGGTCTCTGGAATCTCGAATTTTGAATCGGAATACCATTTTGAAATCTTAATATGAAAATTGTAGCTTAAACTCGAGCTCGAATACTTCGAAGAATATTGAAAGTAAATCGTAAAATTCAAAAAAAAATCTACTACACATATGTTCTGCAGTGAAAAGTGAGCTCGAAGAAAATCAATGGCGCATTCTTCATTTGTCCAATTGGAGTACATTTCTTTGAATTAACGTTGACAACCTCAAGCTTCGTATTCCGTTATTATGAAAATAATTATGGAATTTCAAGTGAAATATTTGCATATTCTTATAGATAAAAATTGGAATTGAATTCACTGCATATCTCTGAAGGTTGGGATTTATTCTTTTCTCCGGTTCTTTTTATTTCCTACTCCATTCAGCTTTTCTTTCATATTAACAGACAGTTATCTGCATCGATTGTTTCTCGTTCGATCGTTGCATGTTAATGGTAGTTTTTTTTAGTTTTGAAATTTCTTAAATTAATCATTTCCGAAATGATGAAGAGGTGCGAAACTGGGTGTGCGATTATATTGCTCCAAAGGCGACATTTTGATTCGGGCTGGTATCGCCAGCTTGTCGGGAAGATGCAGAAAAAAAGTTGTGGAATGTGATGAGAAGCATTTTCATTGAAACCAAGTACACATTTTCTGTTTGAACATCGTGTTGTAAGGTCATGTGTATTGCGTTTTGTTCTGGCAATAGCAAAGGCAGCGTCGGCATTGCTCATGACAGCGTCTCGCAAGTAAATGTATTGTTCATCACGCCGCTTGTGTTTATTGTGTCTTAGAAATCGCAGTCGTTTACTCTCTTCCTTTGCGTCATCATACGATACACATAAAAATTCATCAAGCTCTCTCAGCTTCTTGTTTGTTTCGTCTCCTCTAACCGAATGTTCATAAATATCAATTCGAAATAAGAAATAATGTTCATAATGAATGAAGTCAGAACGGGATTTTTCGTCAAGGAATTTTCTTCTGACTTGCACTGTGGTCACATATATTCTAAAGTCTGTCACTCAGAATATTTTCAAGGCGTGTTGTTTAGCATAAAAATCTCAACTAAGTACTATTAATTGCGAGTAATACTATGTTGAGAAGGTGAACGTTAGGGCCATTGAAGAAGATGGTAAAGAGCTTCATATGAAAGGTGTTTGTCTACGATAAACTCCATATTATTGGTAATTCTTTGTATCACAATTTCTCGCGTCGCTGTGCAGTCGCCTACTATGATTCAAATGTCTTCAACAACATGCGCATTGTATCTGCACACATGCTCTCCAGTTGGTGTTTTATGTGAATTGTGAACAATAGCGTGATTGTCGTTTTGCAATCCGGGCATATGTAATTTAAAGAATTCAATAATTAATTGTGATCATTCAATAAGATTCCCAGCTCGCCGGCAAAGCTTGGCTTTAGGCGAATTGAGGTTACTTACGCATGTTTGCATGGAAGTGTGGAAGTAGCGAACGAAACGCCATTGGCCATTGAACAACGTGAATAAATACAATCATTTTGTTTCAAGTTTCAAAAATATGAAAAGAACTATTATTCAGCAAAAATGTTTTTTTTTTCTGTATAGGGCATCTCTAATCGGTATTAAATATACGGTAATCGGTATCCAAGCAGTATCATATATAGTTTACGATCTGTTTTCATGTTTTCATAAAAATCGGACGAACCGTTTCGGAGGAGTTGGGCCACGAACATCGTGACACGAGATATATATATATATATATATATATATATATACAAAGTTCTGTTAATGAAAACCCCTTCTACATATTATATAATATTGAAACCACCCTATGACAATGAATACTGTTTGTGGGTTAACTCTGGTTTCGGTTTGTGGGTTAACAGAGAAGCGATATTAGGTACGTACGTAAATTCATTTGTGAGTGGAAGTGAAGCATAAATTTCTATATAACTCAAGAAGTTATTATGCAAATAGAGTCAAATTTGGTATGTGAAGGTTTTAGGGGGGCAAGTAACGTTTCTATGGTGAATAGACACTACTTCCCCTCTCTTAGGGGAGTCTACCATACAAATGAAACACAAACTTCTGCATAACTCGAGAATTAATCTAGCAAATGAAGCTGAATTTGGGAAGTGAGGGTGTTTTTCTACGAGAAATGTTTCTATGATGGTATGACACCTCTGGAAAGGAGAGGAGGTCCCATAAAAATAATACACATATTCCAACCAGACCTGGCAATTGAAACTTTTCGAAGAACTCTGAATAAAATGAGAAAATTTATGAAAATTCAATTCCAATATGTTCTACAATTTCATAGTGACAAGCGTTGTTAGTCCATTTGATGCTTGCGCTAATGAAATTGATCTTTGTTCGAAAGTGGAAATGGATTTTAACGTGATAAAACGCACTCCTATATCTTCTTCTATCTATATAAATAAAAATGGATCGCCGAATGTGTTTTGGTATAAGTTTCAGAAATTTTATAGTAAAGGGTAATTTTAAAGGATCGATTAGAAGATCAATCAATTAACATTTCTGCGATAGGACCCACGAACATGCTCTTAGTAAAAAAAAAAGCGAATGTTTGAAAATTTTTATTATTTTTTGATAATAAAAAATAATGTTTGAGCAGGACGAAGTTTGCCGGGTCAGCTATTAATAGATAAAATAGCTAATCGCCTATAGTGAGTTCGAATAGTGGTGCGAATATAGGTACAGGTCGGACTCAATTATATACAGACTCGATTATATGTGATTCGATTATATACAATTTTGGACTCGATTATATACAGTTTGGAAAAAAATATTTTTTTTAATATTTTAAATATGGCTTATTTCATGAATAAATGTAACCTTTCAACGTTAAGGTGAAGTTTAAGTGGCTATTACATGTACAGTGGGGTAAAAATCGTGATTTTTGAACATCTTGCTTGAATTTTCACCAAGAATTGTTTATACCGATATTGCAGCCAAATTAAGAAAGATAGAAATTGGGCGTCAAAGAAAAAACCATAGAGTGGTTGAAGACCTTCAATTTGATTGATAGAAACAATCTAGTTTAATATATTTTTTTAGGATAAAATTAATAATAACACATTAAAAATTATTAACTTTTAAGTTTTTCACTTCCAAAAGGTCATTAAAATCCACTAATGTAGTTGTTGTAATGTAGTACTATATCCTGTACTAAATTTTCTCATCTTTCAAATAAAAGCATCAGAATTCACTTCCGTAGCGTAATTTTTAATGTAGAGCCAGTTTGAGGCAACAGAGTCCGAAACAAAAATAAAAGTTCTATAACTCATTGTTGAAATTCGAACATACGCGTAGGAGGATTTTTTCATCAAATATGGTCGTCTATCACCTCCTGAGATAATCTGGATAAATTTATTTTTTTCATGTGAGAAAAGTGTTTTGTGACTTTGAGGGGATGCATCAAAAATCAAATTCCTCTTTTATTTTCAAAAATCGAAGAATACATGCAAAAAAAACAAATAAAAAACATTTTTTTTGACTCGATTATATACAGGATTTGATTATATACAGTGAAAAGAAATCAAAAACAGTATATAATCGACTCCGCGCTGTATTTCAAACCCGTCAAAGTAGGGCTGATAGTAATTCTGCCGTCATTCTGGGATGGTTCACTCAGAAGGTGGTCACAATCAAACTCGTTTTCGTTTCATCACCAACTTTTCAATCATCCGTACTAAATATCGCTCGTTAAATCTTTCAATATGACGTCGATTTGTCTGACGCGGCGCCGTTCGCCGAGCCATAAAGAGCCAAACTTTTCCCTTACATCGACGCAACACATGCCGAGATTCCCTTGGAGAACCTTTATCATCGTGTGCAAAACCGCGATACTGCAAATCATATTTTCCAGGAATACGATACGTAAGAGATAACTTTCGTGTTACCGTGTCGATGCACGAAAAGCTAATATGAACCGCCTCAATTCACTTTCTGGAACGGGCGACCGTATTTAGCAGCCGAACCCCTTCCCCTGATGTTATGATAAGGAAGTTGCGTTCATATCTTGGTGTGCCCTCGTTCCCTTTTCCTTCGCCGAATCTTGAATCAAAGTCTTTATAGTCGCTTCTGCCACTCTCTTCACCACCCTTGAAAACCCTCCCGGTCAAACAGCACACATCAGGAAACAACTCTCACACACATAAACCCAGGCACACATGAAAATCGATCAACTCGCGCGAGTATTTATGTTTCAATGAGATCCGTTGTGTGCCAAACTCAGATCCAAACGCGTTAACGCCAAATAGGTATCACGTTATCACTTGGTTACGAAGCGAAACGAGTCTACTCTCGTCTGTCACTCGTCGGATGGAATATCGATTACAACAATCAGATTGGATTTTCATCCTCTTTTTTTCAAATTTTATTTCGTCTGTTCCGCCGCTGACATTCCACCAAACCGGCAGCGGAAGCACGCGAAAGGTACCAGCAAAAAAGTCACGGATGCAATTATGTGCACTCTCAGTGAATCGAGCGTGAGTACGTGATTTTGCAGATTATCGCTTCGAACGGCAACCCTCCCTTTACGGGGGAAAGGATACACCAAGGAGCACCAAGTATCAGTCGGCCGGAGAATACTGAACTCGATTACCAAGGGCGGGGGGTGGTTTGTGTCTTACGTCGGGACCAATTCACCGAATGAGTGTGTCAGGCTCTGGAATTTATATCTGAAACGTTGTTCACTGGTGATAAAAAGTCGACCCCCGAAGCACACGTGTGTGCTGGTGCCTTGCGATCGGATGCGGGTGCGGGGGTGATACCGCGACTGAAATTGAACAATGAAGACAATTTGAATGCAGCAGCATGAGCTTCTACTGCCCATTTGGGGCTGATGAATGCAACTGGCCCCACATGGAACTGGACGAATAGAGAGAGAGAGCTAGTTTTTTTTCTTCTTCGACCAATTCTTTACGTGGTGATTAAAATTTAGCTGATACTGCAACTGTCCGATTATTTGCAGTGGCGCCCGGCGGTGATGTGACACGTACTCTCGTACTGCTGGTCGGTCACATCCGATCGTTTTTGGTGTCACGATAGTCTTACTGAACGCGGCTATGGTGTCCACTCGGATGGATAACCGATTGCGGGAAGTATTTTCGTAATTTTCGAGAGACAATTTTTTTATTTAGTATTTCAACAAAAACATTTCGACTAAATATAAAGCTATACCCTAGTTCATTTCAGTTTTTTTTAAATTGCTCAATATAATATAATTTACTTTCTTAAATAATGTCCAAGAAGTGTTGAGAATGTTTTACAATTAGCTCTCGTTGATCGCGATACTCGGATTCTTCTCTGCAATTCGCTCAAGCATCCACAGTTATTCTGTCACTAATTCCACACAACAACAATTCCTGCGCATTATTCACATTTATTCTAAGTCTTCTTTTGACGTAGGATTACGACTTTCTGGAACATATTGGGGTACAAATTGAAAATCGAAAATCGAACACATCGTGAAAATTGTCCAATTTCAAACGCTTGTTGCTCAGTCATTTCATGATGGATTGATGAAATCTTGCGTCAATCGATTTCGGTACTCCATAACAATTTTTCATATTGAAGAAAATAATATATGTCATGAAACTTATTATCGAACAATTGGAAAGTCTCAACCCGTATCCTAACGTAAATACCCACTTCTGATTGGTCGAAGTTGACGACACATGCGGCGGGTCCCTAACAGAGTCATCTAAACCAAGCTGCCTGGGAGAAATCGGCATTGCAAATACATGAAAGTAGGCGGAACTTTTGCTCCCACCGAAATGTATTTCCTAACAAAGATATCAAAACCAAGGTGCCCGGGGGAAATCGGCCTTGCAAATATATGCAAGTCGGGGGCTTTATATATATTGCAAGTAAGGTGAGTGATACGATTAATTCTAGCAAATAAAATTTAAATTTGGAACTTTAATGTTGGTTGCCTCGTGAAATTTCATATCAATGTGAAAAATTGTGAAAAATTTAGCACAAGTGTAAGTGTAAAATTGTATATGGTAGCAGTTGTGTTAAAAATGACTTGATATATGAAACGATTTATTTCAATTTTCATAAAAAAAACCAAGGAGTGTTCCCACTCGAGAACGGGTCATTTGGTTGGAGCTGTCTGTTTTGTTGTGTTCATTTTCACCCAAGGAAAGTTTATACGGCGAGAAAAATAGAAAAAGTGAAGAAATATTAGAAGAAGTGATTTCCCATTTGCTCTACATATGGTATTTGTTGTTGCTAGTCCAAATAAAATTCTCATTGGGTTGAATAAACACTTAGAAGCTAAACAAAATTTTAAACGAAAATTACCTTTTCCACTTCAAATATATTTTCTCTAGAATAATGTAACATGTTTTACTGATGAGAAAAATTGATAATTGTGTTCGGTATTAGTAATTAGCTTATATTACATTAGTGAGTTTGTTTTTCTTTATTTCATCCATACATAACACAGGAGGCATCTCGTCTAAGATCATAGAGGGCGGTTTTCATCATACAGAGTAACTTCGATATAACGTACATTTCACTTTCAAAATTGTACGTTGTATCGAATTGTACGTTACATCGAAGCATAAAAAAGAACTCTGAAACGTACCTTATATTACTTTATTGTGTTGCTGTTTGAGTAAGGTTGAATAAAATCAATAAGAAGACGAAGCCAATTTTTCTCATGATGTTTCCCTTCGTTCTGTTGATTGATGATTGATTCATTTAGAATCCCGAATCACAAAACAGTTGTATTTCGGGATTGGTTCAAGTTACAATACAAACTTTAGTATCAAAATACAGATAATTGATTGCTCTTTCAGAAAAAAAAATTAAAAAAATTTTTTTGTGGACATTGATAATGTGTACGTTATATCGAGTGACGTTACACGAGGGTACGTTATGACGAGGGTACGTTGTATCGAAGTTTCCCTGTATCTCGTTCCACTTCGGTATTTTTTATCTGATACGCACAATCCAACGACTGTTTACCATCCCTCTGTCATCATCACTCGGTAAACACTGGTGGAGTGAACAAACAATACCCAACCACCAAACAAAACTGCCCTTTTCAGAACCACCGAATCATTATCAAAGAGTTTAACGATGTTATTCTTCAAACATATCCAAAATCAACTGATAGCCTAACGGAATCCTACGTCAACTATGTGGTCGTGTCTCGGACACAACCCTCCTGTGATTTTTTTTTTAATTATTTGATTCAGCCATCTCCACATGAGATTTGAAGCCAAACAATGTTTGTTTCTATACTCCACTGTATCTATACTTCCGCAAGAATCACACGTGGGCGAATCAGTACCTCTTACACGATGGTTGAAGAGTTTTTGCTTGGATGGAATAATACCTCTTGTTACTAAGAATAAAAAAAAAGATTTAGCATCAGATGACAGGAAACTACGACTGGTATTCTCGAAAATATTTTATAATTCAAGTTTCTCAGACCTACGTTATTGTTGTAGCATAAATTCATCAGCTACGGTTGCATTTTTCGGTAAAATAATGTTTCTAATGAAAAGTGCTTTAGCTTTTGACTCTACATTGACAAGATAGAGACCGCTTTTGCACACAGGTATGTATAACTCTTTCCTGGCCCTTCCAAACGAATTTTCCCCAAACATTTCTCAGTGGGGCTTTATGTTTATTGTTGGACGGAAAAAGATGCGCTACATACTACAATTTGGAAGGCATGAAGGAGCTTTCTGAAATAGGTTCAGTCTTCTTCTGTAATGCAGTGATAAAACGAAATTGATATTTTTGATCACATCATCATAATTGGAATCAATCATTGTTTTATAGATTCCTGAGAGTTTGATTTCTATTATTTTAGTTTCACTCGATTCCTGGATTATATGTCGCCCTACGATAAAGTGACCAGATGGTCAGAGGTCTAACGCGGGACACAAATAACAAAACGTTATGTATATAGGTTTTGGGAACATATACCATAGTTTAACGAGTCTGAACTGATATGTATTATTTTTTTCTAAGTATCGGAACTCAGTTGTGATTTTTCGGTGGTTTAGATTTTGTTTGCGCCTGAAAATCACTCGCTCAATCAGAGCATTTACGCCTGGCAAGCACGATTCGAATTCTACAATTTTCTTTGAAAAAGAAATCACGAATATTACTGAATGGAATGCTCGAATTTTTTCTTAAATCTTTCGTTTATTAAGCCTAAAACAAAAATTATTCAAGGCTGTTGATTCGCAGCAGCAGCACTGTCAAGCAACTTGATGATTTTTTCATACTGCAAGCTCCACCCCACAGCGAAGGAGTTGGATATCCTGAGGCACTTTGGGTCCGCCAGATATAGCCGATCTGGTATTTACAACATCATATCCCTGCTGCTCCTTAAGCCGGGACATCGAAGCAACCGGCCAAACGGTGAAGGAGAATCTGGTCAAACTGGACATTTTTATGTGGAAGCGTCAGATGAGACCGGCCGTATCTGAGCAGCAAGCAATCACCCAGAAGGAGTAGCTTGAGGTGCTGGTGAAAATCCTCTTTCCGGCCAAAGAAGTGAAAAGCTTCTTTCCGTGCTTATAATGAAAGACGAGACGTACTTGATGCTAGAATTTAACGGATGGCAGGGGATCGGGTACTTTACGTTCCCCAGGTAAGCGATGACTTCGAATATATCATCCACACCAAGTTCTCAAAGAAGGTCCTTCTCTGACAGATGTGAAGCGAATGTCCAAGCCGCTCTTCTTTCTAATCATATTGTGAACGGGGAGATATATAGTACGAAGTGATTGCCGGAAGTTGCGAAGGTGATGTGGTATTTATGCCGAACCTGGGATCAGCCCATTATGCCAAAAGAGCACTGGAGGATGGATCGGCTGGAGATAATCATTGTCGCGAAGACCGCCAACCTTCTCAACACTCCCCAGCTGCGACCGTTAAAAACTTTTGGGTGAATGGCCAAAATGGAGAGACAGTCGACCACCAAAGCCACGAAAGTGTAAAAAAATACGCCGACATACATCTTTTCATCGACCATGGTTGAGGTTCCAACCAACTTCCGTAAGACCGCCCAGCGCTTCATTCACGATACTTATCAAACAGCCTCCCTCTTCCTGTCGAGTATACACTAGTTTTTCCGGCTTATTTAAAACGTTAAGCCCTGACCGAGCTAGAGGACCAAAGATGATTATTTCGTTTGACTCGCGTTGGTCCCTGCGGATCAATAGGGGACTTTTATAAAAATCATTTTTCATTTTTGTTGCTGTCGCTTCCAGTTGACACTCTCTACACAAAAAGCCCACTGTCGGTGCGATGAAACCAGCTCAACGTATTAGTCTTAGGATGTATTAGAAGCGCTCTTGAACAGTCTGCCAAATAAAAGTTTTTTTTTTTTTTTGAGGTTCATCCATTTAAGAAAATCAACATGATTAGATTGTGATATTGAAATATACTGATATCGCGGGACATTTTCGTTTCTTTTGCCAAACGCGGGACGTTTCGCGGGACGTAATCTTACGCGGGACATTTTGTTGAAATGCGGGACTGTCCCGCGTAACGCGGGACGTCTGGTCACTTTACCCTACGACACAATTGTTTAATATTAAAAAAGGTGATTTTAAATGAAAAACGCGTGCTTTATCTTCAAAATATAAATTCAGACTACTTTATTGGATTGTTCCATACAATTTGAGTGTGAGAATATGATCAGAATCGTGGGAGAAAGTACCTCATCACGCTTTGTTTGTGCGTTAGTACTGCTGCGAGTAATCGGTGGAAGTTCACGATTTCCACTCCGACAGTTTGTAATAAAAAGAGATAATGCATACTTTGCATAAAATGCATATGTATTATAGTGTTTATTTTGCAAGTATGCATACTATGTATGGGGGGTGAAAATGGGTTAGGAAGGTTACATTAGGTCAAAAATGGAGAAAGTTACAGTTAGTAATATCTTGACAAATATTGCGAATATTTTTGAAAGCTGTGAGCCGTTCAATAGGAGACATACGAGGGTCACTATTTATATTTCGGGAATAGGAACAAAAACAAATAGTTAAGCTGCGAATATATTTTTATTGTTTTTCAAAGTACTCGCCACGATGATCGATACACTTTTGCATGCGCTTAAACCAATTTTCAAAGCATTTATTCCAATCGACACGAGCCTTTTTTTTTTTGAGCGATTGTCTAATTATGTGGGATCCAACGTGAACATAATTTTCGCACAACTAAGTGTTCATGTAAAATCGCATATATGCTGGTGGAAGTAATGCTTAGGGATGCCTCAATCTCACAATAGGTTACATGACGATCTTGCTTAATCATTTCGTGCACAGCACCGATGTTTTCTGGCACTACAGTCGATTTTGGACGACCTTCACGAAACTCGTCGGACAGCGAACTACGACCACGATTGAATTCACTATACCAGCGATACACAGTGGTTTTTGATGGAGCTTCATCGCCAAAAGTCAAATTAAGTTAATTGACGCACTCTTGTTGTAATAATCCACGTCGAAAGTCGTAAAAAATCATCGCACGAAAATGTTCACGATTCAGTTCCATTTTTTTGCCGGACCAAACTTTCAACTAAATATAAAATAAACAAATAGCGTCCGTATGACAAAATGTTCTGAGTACGTATATCGTCAAAAATGTCAAACTTTACGATGGAACCGTCAGATGGACTCACATGACATCAGTGTTGCTAATTCCCGAAATATAAATAGTGACCCTCGTATTTCCCCAACATCCAATGCATAATACTTAACTGTGCTACAAATAGTTATTATTTAATAATTCATCAAAGTTTGATGTGTAAATAGACATCAAATAACACCTCCAAGAACATCTTATGGCAAGCATTATACAGAACTACTAAAATTGTAAATATTAGATAGAATTATTCTTTAAAGTCTTACCAGAAGAGTCATTACTGATTTTGAACATCAATATTTATATTTCATTCAAATTTAAATATTTTCGAAATAATCTCTTGGGGGTGAGAATGGGTCAATCGCAAAACTGAATTACATGCGAAACCGATATAGTGATTGTCAGATTTTCCTGAAAATTGGTAGTTTTATTGTTACAAATATTGTTGAAAAATGTTACACTTGAAAAAAAAAACAGGTTTTGTTTCCGTAATCATTGATTTACAGGTCGGACTCGATTATATACAGACTCGCTTATATGTGATTCGATTATATACAATTTTGGACTCGATTATATACAGTTTGGAAAAAAAAATTTTTTTGTTATATTTCAAATATGACTTATTTCAAGAAAAATGTAACCTTACAACGTTAAGGTGAAATTTAGGTGGCTATTACATGTACAATAGGGTAAAAATCGTGATTTTTGAAGATTTTGCCTGAATTTTCTCCAGGAATTGTTTATATCGATACTGCAGCGAAATTAAGAAAGATAGAAGTTGGATGTGAACAAATTGTAGAGTGATTAGAGAGCTTAAATTTAATTGATAGAAACAATCTAGTTTAATAGAAATTTTTAGAATAAAATTAATAATAACACATTAAAAATTATTAGGTATTAAGTTTTTCATTTCCAAAATGTTATTAAAATCCACTAAATTAGCAGTTCCACTACTATATCCTGTACTAAATTTTCTCATCTTTTGAATGAAAGCAACACAATCGTATTCCGTAGCGTACTTTGTAATGTAGAGCCAGTTTGAGGCAACAGAGTCCGAGACAAAAAAAAATTCTATAACTCTGTCATTGTTGAAATGCGAACATATGCGTAGAAGGATTTTTTTTTCATCAAATATGAACGTCTATCACCTCCTGAGAGAATCTGGAAAGATTATTTTTTTCATGTGAGGAAGGTGTTTTTTTTACTCGATTATCTGTATATAATCGGGTCCGCCCTGTAATTGTTTTTCATAGGAGTAATTCCAAATGAAATCGACAAATGACAAAACATGAGTATTTTTGATTCGAATGAAAGTGTGTATTCCGTTTGGGTTAGAAGAAATATGAGTTTTCCACAGCAATTGGGAATTTTTTGACTCAAGCGTAACTTTTGAAAAGGGCGTATCGATTTGAGTAAGAGAAATCTTTGATAATTTATATCTCAAAAACTACGAGCCGTACCAAAATAGTGTCTTAGAAAGAGTTATAGAGTATTGATGGTTGAATATGAAAAAAATGTACACTGAAAAAAAATTAGCACTGTTTTTTTTTTTATTTACAAAATTCAATTTGCAATATCCAAAGTATATATTTTTTAATCTTTTTTTTTAATTTTTTTTATACAAAATAGAAGTCATGCAGGAAATTTAAAAAATAGGCCCAAGATGATAAAAGTATTTTTGACGAACTTTGTGGAACATCGAATTTTTAGGAATTTTCGAAACTTCGAATTTTTGTATGTTAACAATCATTTTTAGCCACAAATTATGAATCCTGATGTTATTTAAAACAAAAAAGGTTATTATCAATCTCCTTCTAAATGTAGCCATTCTCGAAATATTTAAAACAATATTTGTAATTTATTGTCTTTTTTATAGTAAATAATCCCTTTTAATATGTTTGTCGTGTTATACCATCATGTTCATGAAATTTTATGAATTTGCTTATAATTTCCAACAACTTTTCCAAATACATCATCATGGTTCATTTATTGACTCAAGCGTAACTTTTTCAAAGGGCGTATCGATTTGAGTAAGAGAAATCTTTGATAATTTATATCTAAAAAAATATGAGTCGTACCAAAATAGTGTGTTAGAAAAAGTTATAGAGTATTATTGGCTTAATTTGAAAAAAAAATACACTGACACTAGTACTCTTTTTTTATTTACAAAATAAAATTTTAATTTGCGATATAAAAAAATATGTATATTTTTATATTTTTTTAAATTTTTTCATATAAAATAGAAGTCGTGAAGAAAATTAAAAAAATGGGCCCAAGATGATAAAACTATTTTTGACAAAATTTGCGGAACATCGAATTTTTAGGAATTTTCGAAACTTCAAATTTTTGTATGTTAGCAATCATTCTTAGCCACAAATTATGAATTCTGATGTGAATTAAAACAAAAAAGGTTATCATCAATCTCCTTCTAAATGTAGGACCAATAACGCAACTTTGAATTTTGTTATCTAAATGTTTGTTATCTAAAGAAATATTAACTTTCGAGAACAAATATAAAAAATATAGCGCCCTTGGTCCCGGGACAATGTAAACTATAAAAAAAACAATCAATAATTACAAGACTAAAATCCAAATAATGTTTTTCGAAAAGAGATTGGCTTTAATTTGATATGTCGATCATCTGAATCGGTGCAGTAGTTCAAAAGTTTTTAGTTTAAAAAATAAGGAATTTTTGGAAAAAATGAGAAAAAAATGATCTTTTGGACGACCCTACAATGGAAATGATCGCCGTGATGATAAAAAATACAGGTCTAATGTTTTACGATAAAGAACAAAACTACCACTCTTAAAACTACCACACGAAAAACATTTCCATCGCACTTTTAGATGGATTGACACTATTTTCGTTACTCAAATAATCATTCAAGACACTTACATGTTGTTAAATTATCTTGAAATTATTGAGAAAGTGATTTCTAAACACAATTCTGAACAGAAAGTAATAAATATTCACTACTTTCAATTAACCGTAGTTCAGTGAAAAATTAATATTATTCATCAATTGAACACTTACAAGTGTTCATCATTAGAGAACATTTCTACGTAATCAGAATTGTGTTTTACTCTAATTTTAAATAGTTCAACAAAAAGTTCGAAATCTACCTTTTCTGACCCATTTTCACCCCCATCGACGGTATTTGAATTGTCTGCTGGGCCAATTCCAATTGAACACGTGTTTCGCCATCACTATATTGGAATGCATATTATTCGTCCATAGTACTGGTGAAGCGATTGAAGCTTCCGTGATCGATTAATTTTACAAAAAACTTATGGTCGTTCTTGTCCTTGTATACGGAATGGACATCGGTTGCAGGAACTCTAGGGGAAGTCCGGGCAAGACGCCCCTGTTAAGCAAAACAGGATGAAACATGTATTTTTAATAGTCTGTAGTCTTCCCCACCATGTTTTGCCTTTCGTCGCGGTTAGGAGCCTTCTGAACCTTGTATGTACGCAGGCCCTCCCGCTGCTTGGTCCGCTGGACGAATGAACTTGACAAATTCAGCTTATTGGCGACATCCCGGACCGAACTTCTCGGATCACGTCTAAACTGCTTAACTACGCGCTTGTGATCTTTTTCACTGACGGAGCAACCATTTTTGCCGTTCTTCACCTTCCGGTCGATGGTTAGGTTCTCGAAGTATCGTTTTAGTACTCTGCTGACCGTGGATTGGACGATTCCCAGCATCTTAGCGATGTCCCGATGTGACAACTCCGGATTCTCGAAATGAGTGCGCAGGATTAATTCACGACGCTCTTCTTCGTTCGACGACATTTTTCCAAATTTACGAAAAATTGACAGTGAAGCATGGCCAACGTGATCTATACACTCTTATCTGCTTATAAGCGAAAGCTGAAGATATAATTCCTAAAAATTAAATTTCTACAGCGTTTTTTCCGTGATGCAATTTGATGTGACACACCCTTTACAAGAAAAGATATCTGAAAATAGTTCTATGCTTGGCAGAAATTTGCAGAAAATTGCAGAAAATATCTGAGTGGATTGGTAACACTGCAACTGACTAACTCTCTTTATCAATTTCCATACTGCTTTCCATACTCCATTATGAGATGGATTATAAAATTGCATTTTGATATATAAAAATGATTTTTTAACATTTTTTTTTCAAACTCAATTGATAGCTCTGGTAACATTTGAGAATGTATTGGAGTTTGAAAAATTTAAATAAGTTTTTTAATGCTTCAAAAGTCCTTTGACAGAAGCGGTCAAAGTTGCATGAAATCATGCAGTTTTTAATATATAATTATTTTATGAAGATAGACGTGATTTTTGGTGCTACAATATATTTAATTCAGTCAGCTCGCGCAGTCCGAAGCCGCCGGACGCAAAGTTGTTCGTGTCCGTTATTGTGTTGGAACAATACCGTTATCGGTTTCGCTGAAGTGATTGTGTCGCTCTAACGGTGTTTTCTTTATTGCGAGAGTGAAGTGATAAGTAATCACAACCAGCGGGAGGGAGAAGTCCTCCACTGCGGGCGCTGTGAGCGTGTGCCGTTCCTCGTCATCGTATTGTGGTGCGATACACCATTGCTGTTGTGCCAAGCGATCATCACGTGGTTCGATTGGAGCACCGTTACAAATCATCCGCACCCGTGCACTTCAAGTATTTTAGTTTATATATATATTAGGTTAAGGATTTAAAAAAAAAAAAAAAGAAAAAGTATAATTGTATATCTGCCATAATGGCAGAGTGCGATCCTCTTGATATGGACATTGAATCTGATGTTTCCTCCTCACTAACTACTGGGAAGTCGCTTAAACGCGTTCCCCCCTCAGACGATGTCTTTTCAGTGGAAGAGTTAATCAACCTCAACAAGCCCCCTTCAAGAAAATTGGCAAACTTTTCCACTTCGCCCCCTCAATCTCCCGCTCCCGCTTCCGATTATCTCCCGAACTTGCCTCCCAGCCCAACTGTTCCCGCTCCCGCTCAACAATCGACCTCGTCCTCCCCCGCAGTTGTCCCCTCTCCGCGTGTCAAGGTCTATCCAGAAGATGCATCTGGATCTGGCCCATGGGTTGTTTTCTTCCGGCCAAAACCCAACGGGAAATCGCTCAACGTCATTCAGATCATGAAAGATCTGACAAAAAATTATTCCTCCGTGGTCGAAATTAGAAAGGTTCGACCGAACAAACTGCGTGTTGTCGTGGCTGATCGGAAGCAAGCTAACGAGATTGTTGTCGACAATAGGTTCGTACTAGAATATCGCGTCTATGTGCCCTGCCATAACGTAGAAATTTCGGGGGTGATCACAGAAACGGGTCTGACGAGCGCATTAATAAAAGAGGGAGATGGCAGATTTAAAAAGCTCCCTTTGACGAAAGTTAAAATTTTGGACTGCCATCAATTAGGAAAAGTGTCCCAGGAAGAGGGAAAAACAAAATTCACGCCGTCCGACTCGTTTCGAGTAACTTTTGCTGGTTCCGCCCTCCCTGACTACGTTATGGTGGACAAATTGAGGCTTCCGCTGCGTCTCTTCGTGCCAAAGCCCATGACTTGCAACAAATGCAAGTCAGTTGGTCACACAGCAGACTACTGCGCCAACAAGGAGCGCTGTGCCACTTGCGGAGAGCAACATGTGGGCAAATCCTGCAGTGCGACTGAGCATAAGTGTCCATATTGCGGGGGGACCCCACATGAGCTCTCAGCTTGTGAAAATTACAAGAGTCGCTGGGAGAAACAGAAGCGCTCTTTAAAGGAACGCTCGAAACGCACTTTTGCGGAAATTTTAAAGGGCGCTTCTCCACAGGCCCAACAACAACAACATCCAATCTCCTCACACAATATCTTTTCCACGTTGCCAGTTGACGAAATGGAAGCGGACACAGCTCACGGGGGTACACCGTTTATTTCCCAAGGGAATCCCCGGCGCAAAAATGTGACCACTCCCAAAATTCAATCACAAGTCCCTCCGGTGATATCCTCTGTTAGCTTGCCTAAAAAAACGAGTGCAGCGGACAAGCAAAATCAGGTTCCTCCTGGCTTCCGTGGGAATAGTTCACCTTCGAACGACCCAGCACTCGAGGGGACATCAAAAACCCCAACTGTCCCTATTTTTCCGTCCAGTTCAACTTCCCAATCGGGATTTATAAAGTTGTCTGACCTTTTGGATCAAATCTTCAAGTGTTTTAACGTTTCCGACTCCATCAGAACCATTGTCATTTCAATGCTTCCAGTATTAAAGACAATTTTGCAACAATTGATGCAAACATGGCCCCTCCTTGCAATGATTATCTCTCTTGATGTCTAATTCAAATAGAGAGGTCGGAGATATCACTGTTTTACAGTGGAATTGTCGTAGTCTTATCCCTAAATTGGATACATTCAAATTTTTAATTCATAAGTTCAATTGTGATGTTTTTGCTCTGTCCGAAACTTGGCTTTCTTCGCGAGATGATCTCTCTTTCCATGATTTCAATATTGTACGCTTGGACCGTGATGACAGATACGGAGGGGTGCTATTGGGGATCAATAAGTGCCACTCATTTTTTCGAATTGACCTTCCACCTATTGGAGGGATTGAAGCTGTTGCTTGTCATGCAAACATCAGAGGCAAAGACCTCTGTATTGTCAGCTTGTATTGGCCTCCGAGAGCTGCGGTTAGCCGCAAGCAACTTGTTGACATGTGCTCACTCCTTCCTGAGCCACGATTGATCTTGGGAGACTTCAACTCTCACGGAACTGCCTGGGGGGAACAGTACGACGACAATCGTTCATTGTTGATATATGACCTTTGTAACAGCTTCAATATGACCGTTTTGAACACTGGGGAAACAACACGTGTACCTAAACCTCCTGCTAACCCAAGTGCTCTTGACCTCTCGCTTTGCTCGAATTCACTATCGTTAGATTGCAAGTGGGATGTAATCCAGGACCCCAACGGTAGTGATCACTTGCCAATCAAAATTTCCATCACCATTGGGTCGAATTCTTCTGAATCTATAAACATGGCATATGACCTCACAAGACACATTGACTGGAAAAAATATGCGGACGCGATTACTCTAGCCATCAATTCCAGAGATGGTTTACCTCCATTGGAGGAGTATAACTTCTTTTCTCGTTTGATCTATGACGGCGCGGTTCGCGCTCAAACGAAACCCATCCCAGGTTCCACTATTCGTCGAAGGCCTCCCAATCTATGGTGGGATAGCATATGTTCCAAGCTTTATGTAGAAAAATCGAATGCATTTAGAGCTTTTCGGAAACGTGGAACCCCTGAAAATTTTCAGACGTATTTGGACCTTGAAAATCAATTTAAAAACTTGATCAAAGGGAAAAAACGTGCTTATTGGCGAAATTTCGTGGGAGGTTTGTCACGAGAAACGTCAATGAAAAAATTATGGAAAGTGGCTCGAAACATGAGAAATCGCTCTTCAACGAATGAAAGCGAAGAATATTCACATCGATGGATTTTGAATTTTGCACGGAAGGTTTGTCCTGATTCCGCTCCTGTGCAAAAAATTGTTCGAGATATACCACAAGATAGGTACGATCTTGATTCCGAGTTTTCGATGGTAGAATTCTCTCTTGCTCTCCTTTCATGTAACAATTCTGCTCCGGGATCGGATAGAATTAAGTTCAACTTGCTGAAAAATCTCCCTGATGTGGCGAAACATCGCTTGTTGAACTTATTCAATCGGTTTCTGGAGCATAATATTGTTCCAGATGATTGGAGACAAGTACGAGTTATAGCTATTCAAAAACCCGGAAAACCCGCGTCCGACTTCAATTCGTACCGCCCAATAGCAATGCTGTCTTGTATACGGAAATTGTTGGAGAAAATGATCTTGTTTCGCCTTGATCGATGGGTTGAAACGAATGGCCTACTCTCAGATACACAATATGGGTTCCGCAGGGGCAAGGGGACGAATGATTGTCTTGCGTTGCTTTCTTCAGAAATTCAATTGGCTTACGCCGAAAAAAAACAAATGGCTTCAGTATTCTTGGTCATAAAGGGGGCCTTTGATTCTGTTTCAATAGAGGTCCTGTCAGACAAATTACACTCTCGGGGTCTGCCGCCTCTATTGAATAATATGTTATATAACTTGCTTTGTGAGAAACATTTGAATTTTTCTCACGGGGATTCGACAGTAAGTCGGGTCTCCTACATGGGACTCCCCCAGGGCTCATGTTTAAGCCCCCTTTTGTACAACTTCTATGTAAGCGACATCGACAATTGCCTTACACAAAATTGCAACCTAAGACAACTTGCAGATGATGGAGTGGTGTCTGTCGTAGGATCAAACGAATCCGAACTGCAAGGACCCTTACAAGATACTTTGAACAATTTTTCAACCTGGGCCATTGGGCTAGGGATCGAATTCTCCACGGAGAAAACAGAGATGGTGGTTTTTTCTAGGAAGCATAGACCAGCAAAACCAAAGCTTCAACTTTTGGGTAAACCGATCACTCATGCTATGTCATTCAAATATCTTGGGGTCTGGTTCGACTCCAAATGTACTTGGGGGGCCCATATTAGGTATCTGAGTAAAAAATGCCAACAAAGAATAAACTTTCTCCGTACAATTACCGGCACCTGGTGGGGAGCCCATCCCGAAGATCTTCTAATGTTGTATCGAACAACTATTCTCTCAGTGATGGAGTATGGCAGTTTCTGTTTTCAATCAGCTGCCAAAACACACCTCATTAAACTCGAGCGAATTCAGTATCTTTGTCTCCGTATTGCGTTGGGATGTATGCCCTCAACGCATACCATGAGTCTCGAGGTTTTGGCAGGCGTACTCCCACTAAAAGATCGCTTCAATTTATTATCTCTTCGGTTCTTCATTCGGTGTAAGGTTATGAACCCATTGGTGATCGGAAATTTTGAGCAGCTGATCGAGCTAAATTTTCATTCTGGATTCATGAGCTCATATCATGAATTCGTCTCCATGCAGGTTGATCCTTCTTCGTATATTCCCAACCGTGTTTGTTTTCCTGACTACATCAATTCCTCTGTGCATTTTGATCTGTCCATGAAGCAGGATATCCATGGAATTCCAGATTATCATCGATCGAAGATCGTTCCTACGATTTTCGAAGCAAAGTATGGGCGTGTCAATTGTGATAATATGTACTTTACTGATGGGTCCTCTATGAATGAGTCCACAGGATTTGGAGTGTTCAACAAATTTTTTAGCACCTCACACAGTCTTCAGTATCCTTGCTCAGTGTATATTGCTGAATTGGCAGCAATACACTGGGCGCTGGACAGCGTCGCCTCACGACCTGTTGAACACTATCACATTGTAACGGATAGTCTTAGCTCTGTCGAAGCTATCCGTTCAGTGAGGCCGGAAAAGCACTCGCCGTACTTCCTTGAGAGAATACGAGAAATTTTGAGTGCTTTATCCAGACGCTGTTATGTCATTACCTTTGTCTGGGTCCCTTCACATTGCTCAATTCCGGGTAATGAGAGGGCTGACTCATTAGCAAAGGTAGGTGCAATTGAAGGCGAAATTTATCAGCGTCAAATCGCCTTCAATGAATTTTATTCTTTAGTTCGTAAAAATACCATCGTTAACTGGCAACGCAAATGGAACGAAGATGAATTGGGCCGGTGGCTCCACTCAATTATCCCTAAGGTTAGCCTCAATCCGTGGTTCAAAAGTCTGGAATTGAGTCGGGACTTTATTCGCACCTTCTCCCGACTCATGTCCAATCACTGTTCGTTAGACGCGCTGCTTTTTCGTTTTAATCTTGCCGACAGCAATCTCTGCGGTTGTGGCCATGGTTACCACGATATCGAACACGTTGTTTGGTCGTGCGAGTTGTATCTTGTCGCCAGATCGAATTTAGAAAACTCCCTTCGGGCTGGAGGAAAGCAGTCCAATGTGCCGGTGAGAGATGTGTTGGCTCGGTTAGACCTTGATTACATGTCCCAAATATATGTTTTCCTTAAAGCTATCGATCTTCGAGTGTGATTGTTTATAAATCCTTTTCCCCTCCTTTTCGTCCTTCGCGAGCTATCGGTTCCCTTCCTACTAACATTAGAATAAGTTAAATTGTAAATACATATTAGATGTAAGGATAGTTTTAAGAATTGAGTGTGAAGTGTCAGTGTGAATGAGAATGTGAATGTGAATGTGAGTGCGAGTGTAAACACAAATCTCCTTACATCCCATCCTTTTCCTAATGAAAATGTGTCACCCTTCTAAACTCGAGTCGACCGCGAGTAATCGGTTTCCTATTTCATTAACCATAGAATTAAGGAAACAACATGTTGATATATGCTAGTTGAAGTATAGTTAAGAGTTTGGCTCCATTAAACTTATGTAACTGAGCCTGTAAAAATAAACGGATTAATAAAAAAAAAAAATATATATTTAATTGTATTTATAATGGAAAAAGGAAGTTTTTTTTTAATATATAAATCGTTTATTTTTACAGGCTCAGTTACATTAGTTTAAAGGAGCCGAATTCTTAAATATATGTTTTAAAACTATACATAAATAATTTTCCTAACACTATGGTTAGTAAGGTGGAAAACCGATTACTCGCGGTTTACTCGAGTTTAGAGGGTGACATATTCTTTCAGGAAAGGGATGGGATATAAGGGAATTGTTACAATGTTGATGATCACAATCGATTCTTAAATCTATTCGTATATCTATTGTATATTTACATTTCAACTTATTTTACTGTTTATACCAAGGGGGCCAATCGCTCGCAATGGATGAAAAGGAGGGCATAAGGAGAAAAAGGAAGTTGTAAGCACAGAAAAATCGTGCCGATTACTGGGTTTTCCATGATTTTTCATGGTGGTGCGTCTTACCCACAGTTCCCCTAAACACTTTCATCATAAAATTTAGTAGATCAAGATGCGTCGGAACTCTTGCTGATCTGGCTGAAGCTCATTCTCAAAAAGTATTCATTCTAGTTTCCATTTTAAATCTATTGTTCAAGTAGATTCCGCTTTTGTTAAGTGCAACAATGTACACAATGTACACACTCGTTGTGAACAACCTCTATTGTTACTTCAAGAGCACGTGTTGATTTTTGACGTCCAAATGTGGATTGATTCGGAGTTTGTGGTGCCAAATTTGTATAATCGAAACTGCGTAGCAATATTTATTTTTTGTTCTCATCGGTTTGGAATTAAATTGTGAACAAGTCGTCACATGTGCAACCTTGTGTCGCTTCTAAAAAGTGACTCTAGAGTATGAATTGAAATGAATTTAACTATTTGCACCCAACAGCATGGGAAAACAATTCAATACACCCGTACGATGTATACGACGAAATTCCAAATCACTGTAACTCATTTCCGTTCGTTGACGTTGACGACCACCAAACTGTCAATGTTGGCTTACACTAATTCGTTTCTCAGCCTCGCCAGTCGCACAGGAGTTTACGGGGCACGATTCGTGCTGTATCCAAGACAAAACAATGCATCAAGAGTTGTAACAGGCTGCCGCTTTGCAAGGTTGCTCCCCAACCAGCCGGGAACATAAATCACAAACTTTATATCAACTACAAATAATCACACACACACACACCTACTGGTGGGTGGGTGGATGGTGGAAAGGTCGGCTCCCTCCTGCAGCTCCGACAACGACTGATTATAAGATTATTGTTGTTCGAACTTAGCGCCGCCACGCTGTTCAACCAAATTTCGGAATGAAAGCCACACTCCATTCCGCGCACTCGATGCTGCTGCTATCCATTAGTAATTTTCCATACCGATGACGACGCCACCTCATCCCACAGCTGGGACATTGTTTGGTTCGAGTTGCTCGATTAGCGTATCGTGTATAATATGTAAATGCAGCAACATGACGTTAACATGATCGATTCGTGCGAACCGGTGTGTTCGTGTTTATGTAGGAAGATAGTCAGCCTCAATTCGATAACCTTCCAGGGAGGAGCTGAGATGCATTCGGAAGATAGACTGTTGTGGTGGCGACCATTAGGAACGGCAGAACTTCGAAGCGAATCATTAAAGGCTCTGTCCGTGAAACCGAGTCGCCATTTGTATTAACAAAGAGCTCTAGGCTGCAGCTGACCACAAATTGAACATCGCCCGGGGTATGTGTATGCTTTTTTTCGCAGTAAAACCGATTCCATGATGTCATACCGCTCTCATCAACATGGCTGGACAACGAATGGGTAAACAACCGTCGGCGGAATTCACTTTTGCGAAGCGAAGGAAAACGCTTTGATTAGGCGATCTTGGGTGCGGAGTTGAATCCGTTGCCAGACTAAAGATTACTCAACTTCAAACATCAATAACACAATGTAAACAACGGTTCGGCTGATAAAATCGTGCAATGCACTGTTGTCGTGGCTTTCTCATATGAGAGATAAACAACGGAGTGGCGAAGATTGTTTCACGGAAGCAATACGGGGGTGGCCACCGGTATGAGCGGTTAGGGATGTTGCCGTGAAGAAGGCACTCGGGAAACATATGTTTGCTGGAAAGCATCATTATAGTATCGGAGAATTAAACAAACTGCTTGACTGTGCATTGCAAAAAGCAGGCGGAGTGGGTCGGCGGGGGAGAAAATGTATGTTTTCCAAACCATTCACAAGTGCAGCGATACCAAGCCTCTGACTTCCATACCGTCGCTAACCCACTCATGGTCCAGGGTCGCAATCTACTCTAGCCGTGCCACCACCGCTTACCGCCTTGCAGTTGCTTTGTTTAAGAGAATGATTATAATCAGCTAAAATGCTTCAACGTGTTTCATTTGCTTGGCTCACGTATCGCACTTACCAGCTCGCAGGAAATGAATGGATTTCGTTAAATTGAACTGGAAGATGTCAGAGTATAGCGAAGATCTGGAAGTACGGATATCACCGGGATTTTCGATGCACTGCGTAAATTTTCAGCGCAACAAACTTGTAGGAAGAGATGCTTCGAAATGATGATTTTTTCCAACTTCACTTGATTTTTAAACTGAATAACGGCATAATTTTCCAACTTCCAGGCTGCGATCGTTGATAATAAAGCTTTTTCGCAAAACTTCGACCATATTATGAGTATTCAGGTTCTATATAACCAGATACAACCCACCAGAACCATTGTTAACATGTTGAACCCCGATTTTTGCTTGCTGCGCCCGGCCCTTTTAGCCCTCATCAAGAGCGTTTGCACAATATTTCCTCAATTTAATTATTTCACGGTGGTTGTTTGTGTTTTGGCTTAATTTAGGAGAATAACTTTTTTTTGAAACATTTGCATTCGTATATATTGGGATATTCGGATTTTCATGAGCGAATTCATGAACTTTCCAAATTTTTATAATTGGTTTTTTATATCTAAAACAGCCAAGTGTTCTAGATATAAAAAAACAGATCTAGTTATTTCCGTTATATATTTTTTGTGATAGAACTGGTTTAATTTATTTATTTAAGAATCTGTTGTGTGGAGGCGATCTGGCGTAGTGGTAGCATCCATACCTCTCACGCTCAAGGTCACGAGTTCAATTCTCACTCCCGACATTCTTGCAAAAGTGGAAGTAAAAGTGACGAACCAGCCAAAAATGTGTTGAAAGTCACTATAATATAGAAAAAAAAAGATCTGTCGCAAATAAAATAGTTTCATTGAAATTTTGGAAAACAATATGGGATATTGTGCCTGGCAAACGATCACATTGTTGACGTAGAACTACGAAACTCTTGCTAGTCCTAGAATAAAACGTCATGTATCATTTTCCATGTAGAATCGCATGTAGATTCTATTTCCCATGATACTTTTGATAAATGGTTAGGATTTCAAAAAGTATTGAAGTTTCATAAATTTCATAAAAAACTTATGTTAATTTTAGTGAGTTTGCCATGATACATCTGACTGTGAAACTTAGTTAAATTGGACGGGTTTTCCAATAAAAATGCGACGAATTTCATGCCAACTCGGCTGGCCGTTGGCAGCATCATCTCAGATAGCAGTGAAACGTTGTGGGTGTAAAGACATGGGCCATTTAAGCAACTTTGCGTACTTGAAATACTCGAAAAATAATTAGACTGTTTTTTGGAAAAAGTCAATTTTTTTTCTTAATTTTTTGCAAAAATTATCATTTTACACCTATGATAACTACAAAATTCTTGTTAAAGAATGAAATGTAGGAAATTGTTTAAATTTCCACAAAACAATACCAAGAATTTTTCGGAAAAAAATTTCGCCGACAAAAAAGTTATTAAAAAATTAAAATTAATTTTTCTCAAAAACGTACTTTTCCAAAATTCCCAAAAATATATATGTGAATAGCCCTTACAATTTCCAACAAGTCGTCCATACATCGGAAGATGGGCACTTTTACAGGGAAAAAGTTTTTCGAATAACAGCTTTTTCATGTTTTCTTTGAAAAAATACAACTTATCCTGATTTTGTTTAAAGTCAAGATAGCGAAAAGTGTATTCGACAAAGTTTTAGACCTTGTTAAAATATAAACTTTTGCTGAAGACATCTACTTTCGATCTTTTATAGTTTTTGGAATATAAGTCATTCAGAGTTTACACTTGAAAAAAATAATGTTTTGCTCGTAATATTTTTGTGTGCAAATTCTCACGTTTGACATGTTCTTGACATGTTTCTAAATAGAGAAAAGTTAGCAGAGCATGTAAATTGCGATAATTTATACATAAAAATGCTACGAATCAAACATTAATAGTATTTTTTCGAAGAAAAAAAATGAAAAAGTTGTTGTTCGAAAAACATCCATGTAAATGTGCCCATCGTTCGATGTATGAAAAACTTGTTGGAAATTTCAAGAGCTATTTATATATTTTTTTCAGCGATAATTTATACATAAAAATGCTACGAATCAAACATTAATAGTATTTTTTCGAAGAAAAAAAATGAAAAAGTTGTTGTTCGAAAAACTTCCATGTAAATGTGCCCATCGTTCGATGTATGAAAAACTTTTTTTCAGAATTTTTAAAGCATATGTTTTCAAGAAAAAAATAATTTTAATTTTCAAAATATTTTCTTTCAATGATTTTTTTTTCCAAAAAATTCTTTGATAATTTGAAATGAAAACCTAAGTAATTTCCTACATTTCAATCTCTGACCATCTTTTTGTAGATCTCATAGTTTTTAAATTAAGATTTTTCGAAAAAAAAAAATTAAAAAAAACTAAAAAAAAAAATCTATCAGACCTACAAAATTTTAGGCAAAGAATGGAATGTAGGAAATTATTTTGATTTTCATTAAAAATTATCAAAGAATTACTTGGAAAAAAATTCGTTAAAAAATTTTTTTGAAAATTGAAATTCATTTTTTTTAAATTCAAAAAATTCTTTTAAGATAACTTTTTTGTCAGCGGAATTTTTTTCAAAAAATTTTTGGTATTTTTTTGTGAAAATTTAAATAATTTTCTACATTTCGTCCTTTGACAAGAATTTTGTAGGTATCATTGTTTCAAAATTATATTTTTTTGTAAAAAATTAAGAAAAAAAATTGTCTTTTTCCAAAAAGTAGTCTAATTGTTTTTAGAATATGTCAAGTATGCAAAGTTGCTTAAATGACCCATGTCTTAACACCCACAACGTTTCATTACTATCTGTGATGGTGCTGCCAACTCCTAAGACGAGTTGGCATTAAATTCGTCATGCACAAAAATATAACAAAAGGGGAGGGGGGCGAGTGTCTGTTTTGAGAAACGAAAGTTTTCATTAAATTAAATTTGTTAACGGGTGAGAGAGATTTTTCAACAGTGCATTTGAAATGTTATTTTAATAAGTACTCCAATAACTCTCAACAACTTTGTCAAACATCATATCTCAATCATACATCAGAAATTCGAGTGACGATATTTTAAAAGAAACATAAATGATTTTGAATACGCATCTTTAATAAATTCTAAAAAAACAGACGTAATTTTTAATTAGTTATATGATACTAAAAATTGTGAGAGGCTCGGGATGCCAGCTGTTTGGCGTAGAATTGCTCTATTCAGAATACATCGACATTTTAGAAATCACTCTTTAATAGGAAAATTTGGCGACGCTGAAAAGAGCCTGCGTGGTTTTGGAGAAGAATCAGATACAACCATATTCTTGCTAAAAATTATAATGATTTATTCACGAGAACAATATACAAGCTGGTCATATACAGGGAAACTTCGATATAACGTACATTTCACTATCAAAATTATACGTTTTATCGAATTGTACGTTACATCGATGCATAATGAAGAGCTCTGAAACACAGCTCATGTTACTTTGTTGTGATGCTGTTTGAGTAGAGTTGATAAATAATGATGAAAAAATCCAACTAGAAGGTGAAGGCAACCTTTCTCATGCTGTTGAAACTATACACTCGACAAAACAATTAGAGGAACAGAGTTCGCACTCGGCAATTTTAAGTGATTTTTGACATGCTTTAACTTCGTGAAAAATCAACACATATCGATGGGATGCGCATCATTTCTATGCTACAACTTTCAGGTATTAGAATATTTTACGTACATATTTTTATCTTGGTGTGTGTAAGTGTAGTGGGCAACAATATTGGGAATAAATGAAAAATCGATTTTTCCGAGTTTTTTCAAGAATATTCTGGACTAACACAGATTTTTGCTAACCAAATCAATAGAAAATCCAATTAACCTTATCAACCAGCTTTTATTTGGTTCCAAGAACGTTCCTGTAGGACCTTCTCACACAGAGATATTTCAGTTTGAATGAAAAACTACCCCTTCGTCATTGATGATGAATAATTCAATAAACAACCATTGCACCGCGAATCGAGAGACAGTTTTGAAAATTCCAATAAACTCTGCACATGGATAATTTGTTACTTTGACGACAGGAAAATTATTTTAATGTTTTGCATCGATATCAGAAAAATGCCAAAAACAGAATGATCGCCAATAGTATTAGAAGTACAAAATCCTACACGACTCTCAGAACGAACGATTCGTAACTGAACCCTGACATCCAAATGACGAATATGAAATCTGAAATTTGAGGACCTGGAATGTGAACTAAATTTAAAATTAGAATCCGAATTACAATAGAATCTGGGAATATGGAATCGGTAGAACCTGACATCGATAGTAAAAATCTTTGATATGATTCAACTGATTGGGATCGCGAATTAGTTGCGAATGTTTTTTTTCATAAGGCCGTATCATTGACAACAGCTATTGATACGTTCGGCTGTTGAAATCTACGACAAGTATATTTCAACAGCCGAACGTATCAATATATACAAGTTTTGGGGCTACTAAAAGTTTTAAAAAAAAATTAGCTGCATGCATTCGTTCGAAAAATTACAGTGAATTATTTAAAACAATGCAAAAAAAACTATTTTTTAAATAATTTTGGAAAATTTAAATAGTATTTCTTCCTCAAAGCAATAGCTTGAACTTGAATAGAATTGAATATTCATTAAAGTATTCAAAATTGTCTATCGATTTCTTGTACGTTTATTTCTTGAAATATCTATATTGATTATAAACAAGAAACAAAGGGGTACTTTTTCATTCAATCAAAGGTATCTCTGTAGAGGCTGACAACATGTAAATAAGGTATTTTACCCAGTGCACACAGTATCAGTTGTCGATGAATCGGCCGAATTAGTTGAAAACTATTGCGAATCGCTTCGAGGTAACAAACTAAACTGAGATGTGATTCAAATTTCAAATCAATCGGTTAATGGGAAGATAGTCGGAATTATAATTACTGGATTTAACCAATTACTCAACCCTGGCTAGCTGGATTGAACTGACACGATCGTATTACTCAATTGCAAATGTTTTCAAATATTAGGCTGTCAAAAAAGTCCTGCGGTATTTTTTTTTAATTTTCATTTGTTCATAAAATTAGTTACAGTCATCTGTTTTAAGTCAAATATGCGCCGTTTTGTTCGATGACTTGTTCCCAACGAGATGCCAACTTCATAATACCCCTGTTATAGAAGCTCGCTTCCTTATTGGCAAAAAACTCGGATAGCCAATTTTCACAGGCCTCTTTTGTGGCCAACTTCTGACTACCTAGCTCGTTCGCCATGGACAAAAACAGGTGGTAGTCACTTGGTGCAAGGTCCGGACTATACGGCGGAATGCGGCTTCTGTTTATCAAAGATGGCCTCTTCTTCATGAGTGCTACCTTCAAGCGGTCCAGTTGTTGGCAGTACAGGTCCGAATTGAGCGTTTGGCCATAAGGAAGCAGCTCATAATAGATTATTCCGTGACAATCCCACCAAACACACAGCAGAACCTTCCTGGCCGTTAATGAAGGCTTGGCCACCGTCTGAGCCGCTTCAGCGGGCTACGACCACGACCGTTTGCGCTTCACGTTGTCGTAAGTGACCCACTTTTCATCGCCGGTCACCATCCGCTTCAGAAACGGGTCGATTTTGTTGCGATTCAGCAGCGATTCACATGCGTCGATACGGTCAAAGATGTTTTTTTTGCGTAAACGTGTGTGTGGCACCCATACATCGAGCTTCTTTGTGAATCCAAGCTTCTTCAAATGGTTAATAACGGTTTGATGACTTATCCCCAGCTCTTGGCCGATGCTACGGCTGCTACTATGCCGGTCTTTCTCGGCTAATTCAGCGATTTTGTCGCAATTTTCGACGACAGGCCTTCCGGAGCGTGGCGCATCTTCGACGACCTCTACACCAGAACTAAAACGTTGAAACCATCGTTGTGCGGTGGAAATGGAAACTGTATCGGGTCCATAAACTGCACAAATTTTATTGGCAGCTTGAGATGCATTTTTGCATTTGTCATAGTAGTACTGTAAAATATGTCGGATTTTCTCTTTATTTTGCTCCATATTTGAGACACTATAACTCACAAACGACTTAACCAAACAAAACACTGTCAACTATATTATAGCGCAAAAATACCTTTCCAACAAGCTATAGTATGACTCGATACAATGAATACAACTAGAACTACGCGCTTACAACGACACCTCGCGGAAATACCGCAGGACTTTCTTGACAGCCTAATATAAAACTAAGACCTCTAGTGTATGGATGTATACCTCTGGGTGAGATATCGTATAAGTTTATGATACATACGAATTTGTATACCTTGTATACCTTGAACCACGCTAGACAGAAACATCACAATAATGATAAAACGTCGAAGTCGGATTCACTGACATTACCACATATGTTATCGTAAACCAATGAGTCACAATGAATTAAATACCTCGCTGAATACAAACCAACAGCGCCAAGATGTACGTGTTAAATGAGCCCGAAAGGATTGCTGACGTCCCTTTGAAACACAAGCGGACCATCATCACGGTCAATAGACGTGGATTAATTTCGCTCCCAGCTATGATATGGTTTATCGAGCGAGTGATAAGTTCAACGCTCTTATCTTTCAAAGTAACACGTCTATAAATAGCAGGGCAGCGCTTCGTACGATTTCCTCCGCCATCCATCCAATGCACCAGTATTGAGTTATGAAATGTAAAAATCAGTCCACAGAACACTCGAGTGGAGGCGCGGAAGTGCAGCAAGAACTGCGGAGAGAAACATCACCGATAAGGGTTTCAAAAATATCCGAGACGAAGTTCTCGGCGGAAATTACGTTAAGCCAATCGTCAGGCACGATCGATTCCGTACCCCTTGCTCTCTTCCGTCTTGTTTACCCCGGACGAAAGGGCATCCGAAGAGGTTGGATACATTCGATGATGTGTAAGAGCAAGTTTTCCGTCGGGTTGGGATTGTGTGGAGTAATAAATTTTGTTTCTCAAGTTTTCGAGCGCGGACTAGGGGAAAAAGTTCACTTTTCCTGACGACTTCAGCACTATGCAGCGGCTGGTTCGATACATGGTTCGTTTTCCTGTAGAAAAATAGCTATTACATGTCTCCGGCCAAGTACGAGGCAACCGAGAAGATGAGGCCAGGACGTGACTTAAATGAGCAATTAAAGCTGTATGGTACACACGCAACTAACGACCACTAGCGGATCCTCGTTGGGTTCATTTAGCAGACAATCCGAGAGGAGGGATTTTTGCCATGATCAACGTCGTGGAAAACGAGAAGCTAATCCTATCACAGCTGATATTATAAGGATTAGCAGCTTCACTGTGGTTGTCTCGAAGAAACTTTTGCTGCCGTCCTTCGACAGCGGAACAAAAACAACGGGCGGTAATCAAACATAGCAAAAGGTGGGCAATAAGTTCATGATAGAAGTTGTTCGGCGTGAGATGTTTTTCTTTGAGAAATTTTTTCCACACTTTTTACTAAGTCTAGTTTGATTTGTCAAATTATCTGAACATAATTTCCATCTCGTGAACTGGTCACCAACCATCCGCTCTGGATAATACATCTTTAGGCATCATCAAATACTCTCGGCAGTCTCAACGACCACAGCGGCAATTTAATAATTTACGACTCCGGGGCATATCTGCGTACTCTCCATCCAGCCGAAGAATACAATCTCTCCGAGACGGAAATCACATACAAAACAAAACGTGCGATTCATCTTCATCAAATAAGTGCGCTTGTGCCGGTTCCCAGATGTCTGTCTGCGATATTTCTTAATTTGAATAAATATGGAAACGGGACGGCTCATCTCCTTCTAACGTTTGCTGCTTTTCCGTGTTTTTTTTTCTGGGTCGGTATCGCATGTTTTGGCGCAAGCGGACAGCAATCGGAACAAAAACCATACCGCGATCCACGCGAGTGATTTGTTTGTGTGATTATGTTTTTTGATCTGATTTAGTTTACGTCCAAATATACAGCTCAATTGGCCGAGGCACGAATCGCAATCAAATAGTTCCGCGCGCCGAAAGATACGAGCGTAAGGGGAAACAAAATAATCACAACAGCACTTTCAACAGAATACCTTTGCCACATTCTTCCGCTATACACCTTTGTTTTACGCCGATCCAACGTGTGCATTTTTATCATGTGTTCCAGCCTAATTAGCATACTAAAATATGCACACAGAAAACAAGTCGCCACCGACGCCGCCGGGAGGTGGGGGAGTACAGGGTTAAATATAAGTATCATAATTTAGTGCTCTGCCACTTGACTGCATACAGCGTCGTACCGGAACTGGGCAATGCCGCAGCTACTAACTAATAATCTGATCTGTAACACTCCGGCGAAATTGTTTTCAATCCACGAAAGGGGTTTCGTTTAGCACGGCCTTCGCTGTAAGGAATAAGTCCCCTCTTGAAGTGCATTAGTTTTTGTTGAATTCAAGTGATTTTTGAACACAAAATCCAAGTGGTTTCGAGTACAACTTCAAGTAACGAATCGGAAATTGGTAAAAATGTTTTTCATATCATTACGTTGTCATAGGGAAAAAGTTAAATTATGTCCTTTGATCATGATGAATCATCAACGGTCGGATTTCGTTGAAAATTTCAACTGCTATAAAATATATTGAATAAAGAACGAGAAATCTCCCATCGTCATATGATTTGTCGAACCCTATTATCAATACACCCAGGTTTTTTTACGCGGTTTTTTTTGCGCGGTTTTTTTACGAGGTTGTATTACGCGGATTTTCCAATTAACGCGGTTTTTTTTAACAAGGTGCGTATCCCTCGCGTAAAAAAAAAACCTTGGTGTACTTCTTCAGAAAATGTCATCTATATAAGAGCAATTCCAAATTAAATCCACAAATGACAAAACAAAAATATACACTGAGAAAAAAAATTAGTACTCTTTTTTTATTTACAAAAAAAACTTTAATTTGCAATGTCTAAAATATATCTATATAAATAAAAATCTCGTGTCACGATGTTAGTGGATCAGCTCCTCCGAAACGGCTCCACCGATTTTGCTGAAATTATGCACAAAAAACTTGGTAGGCATGAGAATAGGTTGTAAACTATATACGATACCGCTGTGATACCGATTACTATATATTTCATACCGATTAGTTTGGCCCTATGCAGAAGAAACAAATCTGATTTTTTTTTTCTTAAATTTGGCTTTAAATAATTGATATAATCACAAAATTAAACTACCATATCCCATTTTTAATGGTGATTTTAGTATTTTTGATAAACAATATTCAAATAATTTAACCGTCCTTCGGTTTTCAAACAGAACGAATTTATTTATGTGTTTAAATGACAGATGGTGCTACATTGAAATTTCATCCACACATTCGCAAGTAACCTCACTTCTCGTCTGAAGCCAGGCACATCGCCGGCGAGCTGGAAGTATTTTTGAATGAACACAAGGAATTATTGAAATACTTCAAATCATACTTGCTCTGTTTACAAAATGACAATCACGCTATTGTCATCGAACCTGTTAAAACACCTGTTGTAGAGAACTTGCGTAAGTTCAATGTGTAAGCGTTGCTAGAATCATAGATGGCGACTGCCCAGTGACGCGAGAAATAGTGATTCGAAAAAAAAACAATAATCTGAAATTCATCGTTAAAGCACATCGTTTATACGACTCTCTGCATGTTCTCCTTCAATAGCACTAACGTTCCCAACGTTCGCCTTATCATCGTTGTATTACTTGCATTATTTTTAGGAGTAAATTTGAAATTTCTATGCCAAGCAATACGCCTTGAAAGTATTTTAACTGACCAGGTCTGGAACATGTGTGTCTATAATGCAAGTCAGAAGGGCCTCACAGAAGAAAAATCCCCTTGCTGTTCTGAAGGGACAAGACGGATATTGCATAAACATTAAACAACGAGACCTCGCTCAAGGTAATTGATCCATTATGAACATCATTTTTCATTTTGAATTGTATCGTATACTGATTCTGTAATGCAATTTTGTATTCTGTAATCCGTTAGACTCAAAACCAATAGAGTTGTGCAAATGTGCCAACCTTGCCATACAATTAGCCGACATAGCCGAAATTGAGCTCCGTGTTCCATTTATGTGAACCAAAAATGGTTATGGATTTTCGAGTGCAATAAACACGCTTTTAAAACGAACATTTTAATTGACAAATAAGCTCTACATATCAAATGTGTTCTATGTAAAACAGTAATACATTCTCTGCAAGTAGGGAAAATCTTGAACGGAAATCGTGTCTGGTGATGACTTTATATTATACACTCGACAAAAAAATTAGAGGAACAGAGTGCGAAGTCGGAAATTTTAAGTGATTTTTGACATACTGTATCTTCGTGGAAAATCAACGCATATCGATGAAAAGCGCTTCATTTTGAAGCTACAACTTTCAGGTATTAGAATATTTTTCGTATATATTTTTATCTTGGGGTGCGTAGGTGTAGTGTGCAACAATATCCGGAAGAAATGAAAAATCGATTTTTCTTTATTTTTACAAGAATATTCTGGACTAACACAATTTTTTGCCAACCAACTCAATAGCAAATCCAATTAAACTCATCAATCAGCTTTTTTTTTTGGTTCCAACACCGGTTCCAAGGACCTTCCCACGCAGAGATATTTCAGTTTGAATGAAAAATCACCCCTTCGTCTTCGATGATGAATAATTCAATAAGCAACCATCGCACCGCAAATCGAAAGGCAGTTCCGAAAACTCCAATAAATTCTGCACAAGGATAATTTGTTACTTTGACGGAAAAAAAATTTACATTATTTGCATTGATTTAAAAAAAGTGCCAAAAACAGGACTTTCATAGTGTTTTACAAGTGTTTTTTTTTCATTCAAACTGAAATATCTCTGCGTGGGAAGGTCCTACAGGAACGTTGTTGGAACCAAAAAAAAACTGATTGATGAGGTTAATTGGATTTGCTGTTTAGATGGTTGGCAAAAAATTTTGTTAGTCCAGAATATTCTTGTAAAAATAAAGAAAAATCGATTCTTCATTTTTTCCCGATATTGTTGCCAACTACACCTACACATACCAAGATAAAAATATATATACGAAAAATAATCTAATACCTGAAAGTTGTAGCTTCAAAATGATGCGTCTTTCATCGATATGCGTTGATTTTTCACGAAGATACAGCATGTCAAAAATCACTTAAAATCTCCGACTTCGCACTCTGTTCCTCTAATTGTTTTGTCGAGTGTAGATAAAGTTTTGGTGGAAATGCAAGGAAATTTATAAAAAAGGTTAGTTAGAGTCAGGACTGTGTCTTCTCAGTATTCAAACGACACCGAGTAATCGTTTTCAATTTGAATTTGTTTCCGGGTATGCCAATCTGATAGAGAGTAAATTGCTCCACAAATACGGATGAATCATGTTGAAGTTTGTTATGCGATAAGGTAAGGTTGCCACATTTACATAGAACGATTGAATTTGAGAGGAACGGTTTAAGAATGCAAAAGATGATTCCGATCGAATCGTGAAGTCGAGTTTCAATCCAATCGATATTGTTACCACGAACATGGTTCATGCGGGGATCTGAAACGTTTAACGCCTTGCATGGCGGATGTAATAAGGACAAGGCGTTTACCTAAAGATTGCACCAACGACACGATCCCAAGCGTACCCTGATGTTCAATATATCAACGAAGAAATATTGACAATGGCAGACAATCATCCACAGAAATCAACAATGCGAACATTGAATCTGGCAATCGTTGGGCAGTACCATATTCGCCACAGCTGAGCAAAAGGCAGGTATATCAGCTCCATTAAAGTTGTCTAACGTATCGTTGTTCCAATTTAAGGGGAGATCCCGGTCCGGAAAATCACAAAAATCGAAATTTTGTTTTTTTGCATTTTTGGTAAGCTTATGCCGTCAGAAATGTTGTCCTTAATGGATTTATCGATACTTGATTTCGTTGGAAACTTACAGCCAACAGTATGAGGTCACCTCGAAGAATATAATATTGCTGTACGATTTTTTGAACGCGTTTTCTTCGAAACCATTTTTTTTTTCAACTGGTGGTATCGATATATCAGGATTCATTCGACCGATTTGGCTGAAATTTTTTATCAGCATGTAAAAAATGAATTATCTAAAGCGTCACATAGCCTTTTTTCGATATCTAATTTTTACGCTTTTTTATGAGCTTCTAAACAGCGATTTTTCATGAAAAATAAATATGTTTTCACAAAAATGGCCGCTATTTTGGCAATTTTCCGAATTTTCAAAAACCCCTATGGAACGCTTTAGGTATTGTCCTAATGTTTCAAAATTTTCACTGAAATTCGTTCTGCGACAAACCGTTGCTTCAGAATCGATACCACCAGCAAGGTACCAATTTTTATACAGTATCTACGCATTAGAGGGGAATGAACTGCAAACTTTAAAGCCTCTCAAAAACGAAGAATCAAAGAATCTACGCATCCAGCTGTCAACATCGTAATAATCATAATTCGTGTACTCAAAGAATGGAAAATACATCTTCAAATATACCTTAAACAATGGTTAAAATTCCCGAACGAAAAAATCACGACTCATAGTTGCTGAGATATGAATGATCGAAACAGATCTAAGCATTATGCACAGGTATTATTTGGTTGATAGTTTCAATAAATTAGTTCAATATGCTTTTAAGCTTTCCACTTTGGTACCTATTTGAATGAAAACATGAAGAAATCATCGGATAAAATACTTTTCAAATGAAGCGAATAAGAATCAAACTTCGGACACTAAATCAAATTTCGGACAGATTGAATTCAAATTTAGAACACTTTATTCTGTAATTTTTTGGACGAAAATTACATTACGCTTGATTATATTCTATAATCAAATACGAAACACTTACCAAGCAATCACAGTAAACTGTTAACGATGATGAGAACTGATGAAACACGGGAGAAATTTAAATATTTATGAACGGGTAAATTCTACGTGCTCACGCTAAGCAAACGTCAAACACAAACGATTGAAATATAGTTCTCATATGATATGATAGTGAAACCAAGGGATTACTCTAAAGAAGCAATTGTGATATCAATTTTATAGTTATATCATCAGTGCATTAAGCATTTCAAGATATTAGAACAAAGTTTCCGAAATATGATTCAGAACGGTAAGTAATAAGTTCAGGCGAGACGAAGTGCGCTGGGTCAGATAGTCGAACATATAAAAAAAATAATCGAAGCGAATCATTTTCGTCGGTTTAGCAAACTAAAATTCAGAGTAAAAACTGATTGTTTTTTTTGTCATTATATTGATTCGATGACATGAAATTATCTTTGTCGTAATGTCTCGAATTCCACCTTTTCGAAACTACGCGGTCTGCGTGTTTTTGTCAGTGTATATTTTACGTTGCCATTCGTTATTGTATAATGTCAGCATCGATGTAAACATTCGTGGTACTTCCTTGACCAAGTTGATTTCAAAAAATCAGTAATTCTCATACAATTTGTTTTCATATTGAAAGGGGAAAGGGTCGATTGTCAAGTTTTTTTATTCATTATGTTTTGTAAGAAGATTATCTTATGTCGAAGTTAGAGAAATGTAAATGAGCCTTAATGTCAAAAAGAAAACGGTGTAGAATCTTATCAGTATCCAATGAAGTCTCATGTAGTTGATTATGCATTTGCAGCAATAACGAGCAGGCTAATTTTTGGAACTGCTAATAAAAATAGCTTCGTTACTGTTAGGAATATTCAGATAAAAAGGGAGAACATATGCGTATATTATATACATCTGGTTGGTTGAATAATAATGTCAGTTAAGCTTGTGTTGGAAAATTGTCTTTTGCAATGAAGATTTTCGTGTTGAGCAGAACCGCAAAATTACCACATTTGGTCCGATGAACAGCAAGAGTTCCCCCGAAAAATGTACTATTTGGTGCGGTATGAGGACCGGAGGAATCTTTGGCATACATCTTAGAAAAGGAAGATCAGAACACTGTTACTGTCGAAAAAAATTGGCAAAAAAATCCAATTTACCCTTTTTTTTGTAACCCATATAGTGGTTCTCAGATTTCCATGAAAATTGGTGGTTTTGTTCTTTATCGCAAAATATTAGACCCGTATTTTTCATTTTTTCGTTAATGTGACCATTTCCATTTTAGGGTGGTCCGAAAATTTTGACGTAGGACTAAGTCTAACCGGAGTATATGGGGGGTCAAATGAAAACCTAAGCGCAGAACATGCAGGAAAAAATGAAAAATACTTATAACTCGAACATTTCTTATTGTATCGGAATGATGTTTGCATCAATTGATAGGGAATAATTCTACGCTTCTTCTTCAATGGCGTTAACGTTCCCTGTGGAACTTTTGCGTGTCTCAACGTATGCATTAACTAGCGTCACTTATTAATACTTAGTTGAGATTTTTTTAAGCCAAATAACACGCCTTGAATGTATTCCGAGGGGCAAGCTCTAGAATACGTGTGACCACAGTGCAAGTCGAAGGACGAAAAATCCCCCGGTCAGAATGGGAATCGAACCCGAACACCCGGCATGACAATGTGAGACGCTAACCACTCGGCCACGGATATTTCTACGCATCTATCGCAATTTAAAAAATGTCATTTATCATTAGATAGACAATTGAATAACTGTAAAATGTTAGGCGTTATCAAAACAGCCTAACTAGCTCGTTTTGATTGGCCCGATTTACGGTTTCCCCAACACAGCCATCATAACCAAGTAGCCTTGGGAAAATCGGCATTGCAAATTCATGCAGGTCTGGGTTATTTTTGTTCCGACTGAAATTTGTTTGCCTAACACAGACTTCAAAACCGAGGTGTCTGGGGAAATCGGTTTTGCAAATAAATGCAAACTGTGAGTACTTTTGTACTCGCTTGCCTTTGTGCAGGCTAGAATATGTTTCCTGAACACAGTATAAGTTGAAGTTGTTGATTCATGGAAGCCGGGGGTACTTCTGCACCCGCAAGATTTTTTTTTTGCACTCCGAAAAGTGTTTTCCTAACACGGATTACAAAAACGAATACGAACACAACGCTTTGGCTCGGTTATTCAAGATTGCATTGAAGGATATGCCTTCATATCTTCTACTCACAGAATTTCTGAAGTTCATCAAATCAAACAAATTCGCGGTTCGAGAAGTACGTACACTTGAGATGCAAACTTCAGAGGGAAATGTAAAAAAAAAAATATTCGTTTGATAATTCTTCCGTTCACATATATTGTCCTAGGCATCGTACCAAACGTAAAAGGACTGTCATAAAATTTACTTGTAATGAAGAACATAATCTATCACAATGCAAGAATTGACCATACATGGCATTCATTCAATCTCTTTACTCACAAAGCAAATATATTGAATTCGATTGAATTCTGAAATTTTTTCATTCAATCAAAAATTTAATCAATACAAACCAATGATTGCTAAGTTAAGCTAGTCCCTCGTCAACTTTGCGGTTATATCATAGGTATAACTCACCCATTTTTTTCAACTTTTTCCCAAAAATGACTTTTTTCAAAAATTCATAACTTTTGAACCACTGAACCGATTTAGATGATTGAAAAGTTATGAATTCAAAACAATATATTTTTGGAAAAAAGTGGAAATAATTGATTTTCCGAACCACCCAAAAATGAAAATGGTCACTCTAACAAAAAAAAAATTAAAAATACGGGTCTAATGTTTTGTGATAAAAAACAAAACTATCACTTTTCACGAAAATCTGAGAACCATCTATATAGGTTTGGCATGGAATGGCTGTATAGGTGCACAATTTCATCGATCTCGATTCATAATCCATATTAGCCATAAACTCTAGTATACATATTTGTAGCGGACTTTTTTCTCAAAATTAGACTAGATCAACTTACTATTATAACTTCTCAAAACATGGGACTTCCCGTATTGAACTTGAAACAAACCTGTAAAGAAAAGAAAAATAATATTCGTTAGAACGATACACAAAATGCTCTTTGCCGATACTAATCATTTATCATGGTACATATTATACAAAATTTCGCATTCGATCTACAATATAAACTCCACGAAAATTGAACGCTAGTCTTGCTTTTTTCATTTGAAAATTTTAATATCGCTCCACTCTTCTCAAGCGGCGCGGGAATCTCCCAATATAACTACGACCTCTATACACATCGTAAATGCTTCTCCACCCACGTGCCATCGCGTATATGTGTGTATGTATAAAGGACAAAGCCCACGTTCCAGATGCCATCGTCAGTCCTTTTCCAGCCGCTATTATCCCGAGGAGAGAAAGCCCACCGAGGGAACACATTCTCTTCCCTGTGGCAACACTTTTCCACTGGGCCGCACGCGTGGTCTTCATGTTTGTACCACCACCTCCCAACCCAAACCCAACCAAAGCACACATTTCTTTTCATTTATTCTATCACATCTCTGCACGGGGCACCTCAGTAAGGCAAAAGAAAGGAAAGCGCCCCAACGAAAGAACGGAACGCGAAGGCACATTTTCTGGCGCATAGGCTCCATATGCGAGGGAATGGAGAGTCGTTTAGTAGTGGCAGTGAAGATAATGTTATGGCTACATACTACGAGAATAGATTCGCTGCTGGTCCTTGAATCATAGAAGAAGATGAAGGAATAACAGCGCAGAAGCAAAGGTTAAGTAAAAAAAAAAAATAATGAGTCAACGCGTGGATGAAAATCTCACTAAAAGTATGAAGCGCTGCATCACAGCTGAGAATTCGCTGAGACGACACGGCACTGAAGCTCATCACGCCACTAATGGGATCTCGCAATGGCCGAAAAAAGGATTTTACCCTCGACAAAATTGAACGCAGATAAGAAGGGATAAGAGATGAAAGTGTTTCAACACCTTATGCTTTATTCATCATCACAGTATCATTAAGACTATCGCCGGTACAAACGGGGGAAACGCTGAGCGTTCTCATCTTAATTTGTAATCCACTCGTCTAGAAGCATTTCGGAGTTTCTAGGAAGAAAATTTCTTTCACCAAAACCACACCGTGTAGCTAAAGTAAAATGCGGGTTATGATTTACACAACCAATTTGAATGTTTCCTCCTTTGAAGATAGTCAGGCCACAAGAAATCAACTAAATAACGTGTACCCTCTGGTGCAACAACAACAACAGCAACAAGAACCACATTGGCGCGGAGAAAGCTTAATGCATATTAATGAGAATTCCACATAATTTGGCAGGATACACACAGTGGATACGGCCACGGATCAATAATTTGAATACCCGAAAGAGTATCATGCCCGAAAGATGAAGCAAATCAACCAATTAATTATCCAATCCCAATACAACCCTGTCCCGCCCGGGGCGTCGAAGACGGCTTCAAAAAGACGGTCGCGTAAGCCTTCTTCCCGTGCAGTGTCTCGTTGAACAACACCACATCCCCTTCTGCTGGCTGTGAAAGGCCCTTCTGTGCCTATCAGCCAGGAAAAATAAACCATATCCACACGAACGATCTTGCTCTGATGGGGTCCCGTCGAAAGGGCAATCATCCGGTTGATGGCACTCACTTTTATTCTGCTCCCACAGCTGCCTCGGCTGCCACTCGTATCCTGAAGCGATCGGGAAGAAGATGCCAACACAGATGCCCCGGCCCGAAACAGGAGGGGCGGAGGTGGGGATGAGACTCTGAGGCAGGATATTATATTTCACCCCGACTTTTCAATTCGTTATTCAATAAGGGCCGTCCGTATCGTAAAAGGGGAATCTTTCTTCCGCTGTGGATATCATTGACTCCCGTTGACAAACTGCGCTGTCAATGGGTTCTGCTGCTGCTGCTGCTGTCACCTCTGCCTGTGCCCCTGATTCTGATTCTACTTACGGACGTTTTGTGTAAACTCGACTTTGTTTACCACTGCCTGCGGCCAGACTGCTCAAGTGTCAGGGAAATTCAGTTATTTGCAGCACATTGTCCGGAGTATGGTGGATTGTTATATTTTCGGTTAGTTAGGGGTTTTGTAGTGGGAATAATAAGATTTTTAGTGCACTGCTTTGCTGTTTGTTTGCGCTGTTTTCCGAATGGCACAGCGGGTGATAATGATTTTGGAAAAAAGGTTCCACATATAATTTCTCTCTCTCTCTCTCCACGCTATTTATTTTGAAAGTTCATCTAAACTGGTTCATCGATTTATGGTAATTACAGCGTAGTCTGTCTTACACGACACGTTAAATATTTTTAAATGTATCCCAAATTCTATTTCTGGCACACAGCCAATTCAAGTGATGGAGTTTATTATTCCATCGCCATACAGTGAATGAAAAGAACTGTAGAACGATTTTAACTTTATTGTTTTATTGAGGACAGATGGTGACACTTTTCACGTTAGTCAAACGATGGCATATTTTGAAAAAGAAAAAAACGGAACGGGGAACGTTAATGTCCAAATTTATTTGAGATTGGTTTATAAGCAGCGAAAGGCTGTATGAAGAAGGCTTGCTAATCAGCATGAACGAAAAAAAATTGGCTTGCAGATCAAAATTGCAAAATTCAGTGTTTAAATTTACATTACAACGAATAGTTTTATATTTTAATGATAATTTTTCAAGATTGGTCGATTAACGACCAAGCTGTAAAAGATATTTTTTCTACAAAAGCCATTGGTGAAATTTTAATGATTGGCTTTAAAGAAACCCCAATATTGAAGAATTATTTTTTTCCCAATTTTACAATTTCCGGGAAATCACAAAAAAATCGGAAATGGTCCAAAACCTGCCTTTTTCTATATGAGGATCAATCGAATGTTCTCTTTTTTACATCAGAATGTGTGTTTTTTTATCAAGGTACTAGTTGACCCGGCAAGCTTCGTCCCGCCCAAAATATATTTTTTGTTATCAATACCTCCAAACATTCACGTTTTCTTACTTACGATCATGGGTCCAATCGCAGAACTATTCATTGATTCATCTTCTAATTGACCCTTTACAATTTACGTTTAATATAAATTTCCTAGGACTTCTACCAAAACTCATCATTGTGATATCAGACTATTTTCGAACACAATTCTCGTTCAAGATTTTTCAATCACTTGCAAATAACCCGTTTCTCCGCTACATCGAATAAATGGTTGATACAGAAAATCATATTTTCTAAATGAAAATAGCCCAAAATCGGATAATTCCTTCTTCGAGTTTTGCTCTTATCAACACATTCGGCGATCCATTTTTATTTATATTTATTTTATTTTTTATTTATTTATTTATAGGAGAGCGTTTTATCACATTAAAATCCATTTCCACTTTCGAACAAAAATCAATTTCGTTGGCGCAAACATCAAATGGACTAACAATCCATATAATCATACCATAATACAAACATTTCTCGTACCCAAAAACCCTCACATCCCAAATTTCGGTTCGTTTGTTTGATTAATTCTCGAGTTATGCTGAAATTTGTGTTTCATTTACATGTCAGCCCCCTCTTAGAAAGGGGGAGGAGTGTCTATCCAACATAGAAACATTTATTGCACCCTGAAACCTCCACATGCCAAATTTAGTTGCTTGAGTTGCTTGATTAATTCTTGAGTTATGCTGAAATTTGTATTTCATTTGAGAGGAGGGGGAGAGGGAGGAGTTTCTATCCTTTCGAGAGGGGGAGGGGTCTCGAACTATCGTTTAAACCTTCCCCGGCCCCAAAATCCCTACTTACAAATTTTTACGTCGATCGGTTCAGTAGTTTCCGAGTCCATAAGAATCAGACAGACAGACAGACAGAAATCTGTTTACGAGCCCCAAACGTCATCGTTAACCCACACGCGTTCGGGTGGGTCGATCGGAAGTTTTGGAGGTAACAGTGCGGTGAAAACCGGGTTGAACCGATGAGATCGACCACCGTCTGCGGGCACCGTGCGTGAGTAACCCAAGAAACCACAAACCAGCCTCTCTCTCTCTTCTCCATATCCGACAACTTTCCTGCGTTCCAGCAGCTCCTGTTCGGCCGCATCGTTGAACTAATCCTACTAACCTGAAAAAAAATAAATAAAAACATATATGTATGCATTTAATACTTACCATTCTTTTCTTATTATACACAAAACTTATGATATAGTTATTCTAGCTTCTACCGCTCAAGTCGTGAGTCCGTTTCGTGTTTCTGGTGAAGTGCCGACCCTGAGGTAACAATAGCTTCTGAGCTAGCCGCCACTTACAATCTTGACACTAAAAACCATCCGATCAGACTGAACGAGTAGCCAAATAGCATCGTCCCGAATTGGGGAACGCAGTGTTACCATCGACGGAGCGAAACATTTTTTTATAAGGAGCTATTCGATTTTTTTGAGTGAGCGTTTAATTTGTAAGACTCTATATTAAGCTAGCTATTCGTTCACTTAGGTAACACTCTGTGCAACACGATGGGTAGGGTTCAGTTGTGGTAACAGAGTATGAATCATTCGCCTCGCGTAGTCCGTATGATTCTGCTGCTTCAATGAATGAGTGACTGAGACGCTAAGAACAATATAAACATGCCGCAACGAAAGCGATCATAACGTTTCGGTTCGCATGATGGTGTATCATGAAGTGCTAACTGAAGCAGAGTGCTTTTGTTCTCGGTTGTATCATCATTCGTAGCATGTAACAACAAGTGAATATCACTGGGGGAAATGACTTCTGCAAGATCATATTTGAACAAACGGAAGTGAGCCATTTAGTGAAACGTTCAATAGGCAAACACAAATTATCAGGCCGTTCCCTTCATCCCTAGCTCCAAAATTTACTAAAAATATTGAGGTGGGACTGTGGAAGGACACTTTCGAATTCGTCAGACAGCAAAATTCTTGCTGTCAGGATATTTATTATTGGTAAAAAATTGCTATATGACCATTAGAGTGCCAATGAAAATGGTCATTTCGAATTTTCAAAGCGAACTTGATCAAAAATGTTTTTTTTTATCTGTATTATAGTGATTTTCAACTCAATTTGGCTGGTTCGTCACTTTTACTTCCATTTTTGGAAGAATGTCGGGAATGAGAATTGAACTCGTGACCGTTAGCGTGAGAGACATGGATGTTACCACTACGCCAGATCGCCTCCACTATCAAAAATGTTGATTCCCACGAAAAACTACCCTATGCAAAATATCAGCTCAATCGAACTTCGTTTACTAGTCTAGTGTCGCACAGCGGTCAAAGTTTGAGTTTTTTGAAAACCGAAAAATCACCCAGGGGGGGGGATTGTAAAAGAAATCGGGGTTTTCGAAAAAAATGTTTTGATGCCAAACGTCTTCAAATTGCATAAAACGTCGAGATCTACTGCCATCTCGATTTTTTTTGTTAAAAATCGACACTTTGGGACTGTTTTTTCGGAATACGAAGCAAAACGAATGGTTTACGGTGAAATCGTGAAAATCGTCATATCGATTTTCTATAAGGGATTGTGAAATGATGATTTGCACAATAAAAAATCCTCTGCAAAATATCAGCTCAATCGGACTTCATTTACTAGTGTTGCACAACGGTCAAAATTTTAGTTTTTTTAAAATCGAAAAATCATCCAAGGAGTAAAGAAAATCGGGGTTGAAAAAAATTGATGCCAAATGTCTTGAAAGCGTATGAAACGTCAAGATTTACTGTTAATTCGAAAAAAAAAATCGTCAAAAATCGACTTTTCCGACAAAAGCGACCAAGTGCCAGAAAGTAAATTTTTGACAACAAATTTTTTTTCGAGTTAACAGTAAATCTCGACGTTTCATGCAATTCTAAGACATTTGGCATCGCAATTTTTTTTTGAAAACCTCGATTTCCTTTACTCCTTCCTTGGGTGATTTTTTCGATTTTCAAAAAACTAAAATTTTGAGATTTGCGACAATAGTAAATGAAGTCCGTATTTGAAGACCCCGATTTCTTTGATCCCTCCCTTGGGTGACTTTCCGATGTTCAAAAAACTCAAACTTTGACCACTGTGCGACACTAGTAAACGAAGTCCAATTGAGCTGATATTTTACATAGGGTAGTTTTTCGTGAGAATCAATATTTTTAATCAAGTTCGCTTTGAAAATTCGAGGGTCACTTTTATCGCATACATCCATTGGCACTCTAATGACCATTTTAAATTCAATCCAATAAGTCTCGAAATTGGATGTATGGACATTATTTTGAAGAAAAAAGCACGATTGCAATCGAATTTTTGTGTCATTACTTTCTTTAGTTGAACACGCGTAATATAATAGAACGTATTTCTGCGTTAATTTGATAAAAACGCGTAAAAGTGAACGTCAATCACAATTTGGGTCACTTCCACTTATTCCTTTAATAATCGACTCACTCTTCCCGCGTTCACTGATTCATAACGGCTTGAACCGCGCAGGTAGCGATCGTTGAAGAACCATCCCAATAAACACGTTTGCCGCGACGATTGTTTTCCCGCTTCCATCCACCACCCCAGTCTCGGGGGAAAACCTCATCATCTTTACAAAATCATGTAATTTTCAACTCCCATCTTTCATTACTTAGGCCATATTTCTCTTCCCCAAAACACTTCTTCTCTTTCTGACTCGATGCGCCCTCCAAAATTACGGTCACGATACACGGCGAAGTCAACCTTCCGCATCGAAACCGGTTATGGAAAGCATAAAGTGTATATACGAAAGGATCCCCTCCGACCCCCGGTTTGCCCGAAGACGCAACAGCAGCAGCGGGAATGAGGGAAGGCTAGAAAGAAGTCATATTAATAATAAAAGGGCGAGATGAGCCGGCAGTTGCCGTCGATGCGCAGCCCTTCGCGTAGAAAGTGTGGACCAAGAGAGGGACCAGCGAGCATGGTTCCATTTACTTACCCTATTTACACCGATACGTAAATTAGATATATTGCATCCGTGTGGCGATGGGACGCGGGAGCGTGGGTTGTGTTGCTGTTTTCTTGGAGGTTGCTTAACAGTACCATCATCTGGTACGACGGTGGGCTCAGATCAATGTAGGTCTGCCGAACGAAACGTGGTACCCGAGTGTTGTGTTGATTTAGTTCGAGCGGAATGAGCGGAACAAACGGTAAGAAAACGGTGGAATGGCAGTGTTTCCGTATCAGGGTATGCGAAAAAAAGAAAAGAAAAAGGAGGTAACCAAGTCGAAGGAAAGCCGACGCGAAGTGTTAATCGATGAGACTCTTCAGCGTTAACCATGTCCGTCTAATTGATATTGGAATTCCCCCTGACTTTGTAGTGGTAAAACAGCGTAGAAAATTGCGTTATGAACACAATATAATGCTGTTGAGGTGTGCATTGGCTGTGTATGTTTATTTTGCTATTGTTGATTAGTTTTAAATGCTGAAAATCAACACAAATTCATCTGATCGCTTTTATAGATTCAAACAAATCACAAATCCCAAGGTCACAATGTGTGAAATACATTTGCGTTAAATCAATACCTTTTACAATTTATTCCCTGTTGTGAGACTTCCCTCCCGAGATTCGACGCAAATTCCAACTCAATCAATTCGAACAGAGGAAATGCAATTTCAAACAAGGCTATATTTGTTTGAACACCGGTTGCGTGCCGCTATTGTCGATATCGAATCAAACGCAACATTCCGCAACCCATTACCCGACATCTTGCACAAATACTCCCCAACACGGATTATCTCCTGCTACGCAATCGTCCCATTTAATGGCGCCTTGCTCTGTGAACCCCTGCCCAGAATTATCATCACGATTAGGCTTTTCGAAGCGCATCGCAGCCCGAAAGAACTATGACTGCAAATCATTACATATGACGTTGATGGTGTCCTGAAGTGCGGTCTCCAGTGGTGGACCCGTGGAGCGATCGTTTAGGGGAGCCCTGGGACGGAGAGCTGGTGGTAATCGCACTGTTTCATACGTCTTTAACGGCAATAACGGCATCCTATCATTTCGGGATCGAGGGTACGACCGCCGATGTTCTAAAAACCACAAATAGCAGAAAAAAGTATAACAAAACCAAACATATGCTCGAACACACGAATTGCGAATGCGCTATCGTAGCGATGAACACCATCATTGGTGATTAATTGTGCTTCAATTAGAAAACACGTAGTCATCGTCACCTCTATCTGGCACGCATCACAGCATTAGCGTTTTGATGTTGCACACCCCAGAGAACCCCCGGGAGCTGACGGCGCGGGTCTCAACCGCTATTCAATCAATTTAAACTGACAGTTGTTTTCAGCAGCAACAGCTATTCGGGAAAGGGAATGACGCCTCCTCGCTCTCAAACCCAGCTGTGCATAAAACCCAAACAAAGTTGAATCAATGCAGAACCTACGAAGTGTACCAACCAGAAACAGACCATCAAATCGGAACTGAAGCGGCTTAGCGGCCACAACAGTCGGCAGCGCGCTCGAAGGCGCCGCGGGCACGGGTACCGGTACTTTTTCGCAATGTTCATGTTCGCATATTTTATTAACGAAAATTCAGACGCTAAACTTCTGACAGCCAAATTGTTTTTCCAAATTAAAATTGACAGCATTTTGTAGCAGCGTTTTTGGAACAGCGGAGGGGTCAGAAGTTTCGCATCAGCAGTGAAACAATATGCACAGGGGGTAGGATAAGGTAAGCATGAGTCGCGGAACACCTCTCCCCCCTCTAACCGGTTGATGTTGCGGCTGTTCGAAACAATTCCCGGCGGAGCAAGGTGATCGGTTGAAGGCGTCGAATTTGATTACTGGAATTGAACGTGGCGACCGATTGTAGCGCAGACGGGGATGCACTTGTTAGCGGTGATTGACATGGCAGACGATAGGACGAGAGCGGTGAAAGACTTTAACGGGTGATGTGACGGAACATAACGGTGCTATATTTGTACTACATGATTATCCTTTACTTGTGTTTCGTCGTCGTTAGCATCGTCCCGAAAATGTCTATAAGCTGCGATCAGCTCGCGAACAACTTGTCACCTATAACAGTTGATGAAATAAAATTGTGTTCCAATGTTGTCATGTTATTTTTATAAGAGGCAAAGTGCACTGCCCATGATTGCATAGGAGACGTAATCACCAACACCATTAGTGTTGGTAAAACGCATTTTTGTTGTTTTTTGGCCTACTAGCATAACCATGCAAATTTCCTATGAAATGATCTGTCCAGTTGAAGGATATTTTCGACAAAAAGAGGGCCTAGGTGATTTTGCGGATTAAAACATATTTTTTCCATTTGGAAAACGCTTGCGTCAATTTATGCGGACCATCACGTAATCGTAATCACCAGGATGCTCGGTTTGTAGCGTTAGTATTTACAATTCTTATAATAGTCAAAACGTCTCCGTCGGTAGTTCCAGTTGTTATCGGATAAAATCAAAAAGGTTTGGAAGAAATTTAGTGAAATGTCTGGAAAAGGTGCTCTTGATTTGTTGTGAGTCTATGAAGAATACTCTATATGATAAGAACAGCTGGTTCGCGTATTTTAAATTAATTGAATTTGTAAAGGCAATCTGCAATGTTGGTAATTTTAGCAACATGATTTACGGACATCACGTTCAATCGCATAAAGATGGTGGAGTGACTTACTCCAACCGTATGAGTAAACGCTGAGTATGTGAAATAATTCAATGTTGAATCCGGAGAGTTATAATGCTAAGAACCAATATTATTTTATTTTACTACTGATCTGATTGGTTCATTATCTACTTGAAGATTCAAATGCAAAAATTTAGGCAATATATAACATTAAAAAACACAATTGCTTCTCTTTGTTCATCGGGTACAGAAAATAGTAATTATATGAGCAGCGTTTCAATGGTTTCTTATACTCATCTATTAGGAAACACTAAGTAATAATACACTATCGTGACAGACATGTTTGGACTCTACAAAGAATGTGATTCAAATGTAGATTTAGCTTATGGCACATAATACTGACAATTGTTGATTGTCGAACGATGTATGGAAGCTGTATGGAACTACGTCTGTTTTGCGGACAAACAGTGATTTTTCGGAAAAGTTTCTTCAAAATTGCTCAAATGTTTTCGAACAAAAAATGTTTGTTTGCATGTTGAGCAAACGTATTACATTGTGTAGAATGGGACACAGCGAAAAAGTCGATTTTCTTCATTTTGTCGTTTACGTCTCCTATACAATCATGGGCAGTGCAGTCTCACCAAGCAAACAAATAAGTCAATATGATTGAGTGTTGGAACAATCTGTTATATTTAAAATGAACGTGAAAGAATGTGTTTAAAATATCCCAAAATAATCTATGATGACCAGTGTTTGCCAAATGATCCATTCACTGAAAAAATCGCTTTCCTTCGTTCAAATATGATCATACACAAATCATTTCCCCCCGCGGCATTCTTTTGTTGTTATGTGCTGCAAATCACGACACAAAAGAGAACGAGACAACTTTGCATCGGTTCGCACTTCATGATACACCGACACGCAAGTAGAACCATCATATACGATTCCGGTGCAGAAAGTTTATTTTCTTCTTTGCCTCTAACATATGCATATCGACCTCTCCATGCATCATGAAACAGCAGGATCATACGAACTAAGCAAAGCGAATGATTCATATTCAGCTAATGTAGCAGATCCTGATTTTTAAGTTTCAGAGAGTGCAAACTATATGATTATTTAGCTGGATAGAGGCTAAGAGAAGGGTAGTCAGATAATATTTTCCATTTATAACGCCGCTATCCCTTGAAATATGTATATTCATATAGACCGCATAGTTTTACTAGCAACACCGCTCTCTTTTCCCATTCGTTGCTCTCCGTAAATGGTGACCGAATGATGACGTAATTTTTCTTGTATCATTTATTGCTTTTCACTTGTCTGTGCAGTGGGTTTCGCTATAGTAGAGCGGGACGATATATGCGGTTCAAACTTGTATGCAGGCTTCGAAAATGGTTTGCGATTTATGATACTTCTCGAATATGCAAACAACAGTCTTCGTTCCTCTCTTGGTTTAATCATGTAATGTTACACAAGTGATTACTGTCATTCATACAAGTATCTGAATGATCCTCTCATATTTAGTTATATGTTCGTGAGACGTTACTTGCATGACACATTGTGTATCATTCGATTTTGATCGAAATCCAAACACTGATGATGACCAACTCTCTATTTTCTCTCATTTTTGTTGGTCAAATCTATTGATATTCTTAAATATGAATTAGAGCCACCTATCCAGGACAATATAATTCTGCTCGATTTAGTCAAACAGTGCTAAATTATCTCATGAAAAAGACATTAACTATATCTATATTAGAGATGAAACAAATATCCGGTGACTATCCGGTATGCGGCCTATCCTGCAGGGTTACCATATCTACAGAATAATCTGTATTTATACAGATTTTTCAATCTTTTTGAAACCAAGAATCTGTAGATACAGATTACAGATTTTTTAGGATTCCATACAGATTTACAGATTTTTCAAAATAACGATCCAATATTAGTTATGGATTGATCACAATAATATTTTTCCCAACTCACCTAATTTTACTAATATACCATTCGACTCAGTCTGAATGAGAATCATTTTGGCAGTCATGTGTACCGTGTAATACTGCTTTCTCATGTTCAATCTAAGGCGAAAAGATGTCAAAGTCTGCGTCATCAGCTAGCTTTACAATAGATAAATATCACTGTTTTTTGTTTTGACATGGATACCATCAACATCGTCAAATTCATAATAACTATGCCAACCAATAATACTAAAGCTAAGATTATGCTTCAATACGTAACGTACGTATAACTCATCATCGCAAGAGAACGGCTGATCAGATTTGAGTCGTCTATACAGTGTTGTGTCTGTCTCCAATCAAATTAGAATGATAAAATGCTTTGAAGAATATTTTAAAAAAGGCAAATTAAAAAAAATGGGCTACGCATATGCAGTGAAAAGTGAAATCGAAAAAAATGATTACGCATTTGTTCTACAATGATAAGATTGTCTAATTGGAGTTAATTTATTTAATTGGAATTGATTTTGACGGCATTGATATTTATGTTTCGCTATTTTGTAAATATTAATGGATTTTCAGATGGAAAATGAGGATGAATCGCCAAAATGTGGTTATCAAATTCGAGTAAAGATTGTGCGATTTGAGCTGAGATCCCTTCGCAGATCAATGAATGGTGAGAAAAATTGTTTTTTTTTGGAAAATTTTGAAGAAAAAAAGAAAAAAACTGAGCAATTTAAAACAGCTCTCGAGCTTGGTAATCTGATAGAGTTGATTGCAAATTATAGATTGATATTTATTTATCTATTATAGAATTTTAGACTCTAGCAGTAACACATGCCAATTGAAATATTGATCAATTAATTTTCTGGAATTCAAGCCACGAGCGTTCGAACGTGAACGAAAATGTTCAGAAGTACACATATCAAAAAATCTATTTTGGGAAAGACGAAGTTAGCCGGGTCAGCTAAATGAACTTATAAATTTAATCCTTTGCGGTGGTCTTAAATTTCGACATGTATGTCGTTCTGATCGCAATTACTTTTACTTGAAGAAGCAGTGATGTATAACTTTGTAAGATGAACAAGATTTCTTTTGTTTTTGTAAACTTCTGATAAGTATTTACTAAACAATGTTTCTATGTTTACGATTAAAAAATATTTGGTATAATTTTTTTTCGCGTGATATCAGTCGCATGTATCACCGAAATAATTAGTTCGTCGCCTTAGGCCTTTTATTTTTCTGTTTGAACACACAAAAAATGCTCTTTACATCTATACAGTGCCGCAATACATGGAGTTTTCCATTAATCCTTCCCCGAGCACGGATGACAACAACAGATTTCGATACAGATTTTCTGAGAAAAAACACAGATAAAAAGATTTTTTGAGACCAAAAACACAGATTTTATTATGGCAACCCTGCTATCCGGCCAATATTATCCACTATTCATTATCCACTATCTTTAAGGTATTTAACTTCCAACATATTATTTGAATCCACTAATTTGGATGTTTCACAACTATATCCTGCACTATTATTTTCTAGCTTTCAAATGGAAGTAACAGAATTGTCCTACGTAGCGTACTGTTTGAAGTAGAGTCAGTGTAAGGCAAACAAATCTCGGAATAATAAAATAGTCCAATCACTTGGAATCCATTGTCATTATTGGAATTCGAACATATGCGTAGAAGGATTTTTTTCATCAAATATGATCGTCTATCAAGTCAAGAGATATTCTGGATAAATTTATTTGTTTTTTTTTTCATGTGAGAAAAGTGTTTTCTGACATTAAGGGGATGAATCGAATTTTTTTTTCTTTTATATTCACAAAACGAAAAATATATGTATAAAAACAAATTAAAACATTTTTTTTATTTGCTTATATACAGGTTTAGAGTATATGCAGTGAAAAGAAATCGGAGAATGTATATAATCGAGTTTGCCGTGTATATATACAGTAGGGTGCCAAAGCGGTCAAACTTTGAGTTTTTTGAAAATCTGAAAATCATCCAAGGGGGGAGTAAAGGAAATCGGGGTTTTCGAAAAAGAAATTTGATGCCAAATGTCTTAAAATTGCATGAAACGTCGAGATCCAGTGTCATCTCGAAATTATTTTTTTTGGTCAAAAATCGACACTGGTGTTTTTTTCGGAATACAGACGGAACGTATGGTTTTAAGTGCCAATAAAAATAGTTATCTCGATTTTTCATTCGGAACTTATTGTGAAATGTCGATTTGCACGATAATATACTTCATGCAAAATAGTAGCTCATTCGAACTTCATTTATTAGTGGAAGTCCCAGAGTGTCGATTTTTAACCAAAAAAAATTTCGAGATGATCTCGATCTAGATCTCGACGTCTTATGCAATATCAAGACATTTGGCATCAAAACAAAAAAAATCGAAAACCCGATTTCTTTTACTTCCCCCTTGGGTGACTCAAACTTAGACCACGCCACTCACCCTTAAATCTGATTGAGCTGATATTTGACATATGGTGTTTTTTCGAGGTGGTGAACATTTTTCATGGGTTAACTTAGTGAAATTCGAAATGACCATTTTCATTGGCACCCTACTGTACAGTGTATCTCAAGGAAAATATAACTATATACTATATTGAAAAAGAAGATTGCTTTGTGATAAAATATAGGGTTGTAGAAAGGGTTGAGATTTCTATGCCGAATAATACGCCTTGAATGTATTCTGGAGTGGCAAGAGCTAGAATAAGCGTGACCACAGTGCAAGTCGGAAGAAATTTGTTTGACGAAAAATCCTCCGGCCAGAACGGGAATTGAACCCGAACTCCCGGCATGATAATGTGGGACGCTAACCACTAGGCCACGGGAGCACATTGGAAGTAATTTTAACAAAATAAGGGAACAACCAAACCAAAGCCAAAGTACTGAGTAACTTTGTTGACACATTAAGACATACGCCTGGAATCGCACGTTTTGGGTTCTAAAATCATCATAACGACTGACAAATTATCGTCAAAAACTTCCGAAATTATTTCAGCTTCGTTCTTTTCTGGAGGAGGCCATTTCTTAAAGGGCGAGGATCTTGAAGACGAAGACTATTCAAATCACCAAAATACAATGCAGCGTGCTTCCTGCATAGCATTTTTTTACGAAATGCTTGAATTGATTATCGAACTAGAACTGGATCGTCTTAGCCCGCTGGGCGGTTTTACCCCATCTTTCGGTTTTTTTGAATAAACCATTGCTGTATTCGTACAGAATTCAATGTTTAGTACAATAGAGAAAAAGCTCCAAAACAAAAGCTTGAGCATAATTAAATTTATTAAGTTATATATGCACCGTTTTGTTCTAAAAACTTTCACTACTTTTCACGCTTGTTAGAAAATTCTCCCTTATATTCGTTTTTAACTTTTTTCTAGTTTAAAAATAAAGTTAAAAAAGGACGTGTTTTTCTGTTGTCCAAATAGTCGTTTCGGCTTTAAGAGAATTTTTGCAGCAATATGAACAAGTGATAATCTGAAAATACATCATTCGTTTAGTATTTTCAACATTGTTGATCCTGGACATACAAATGAAACACAAATTTCTGCATTACTCGAGAATTAATCAAGCAAATGAAACCAAATTTGGCATGTGGAGATTTTAGGGTGCAATAAATGTTTTTACAGTGGTTAGATACTCCTTCCTCTTCTCTTAAGGGGGGGGGGGGGTTTGTCTGTTGTACAAATGAAACACAAATTTCTGATTTACTCGAGAATTATTCAAGCAAACGAAACCACATTTGGCATGTGGAGGTTTTAGGATGCAATTAATAGTTCTATGGTGGTTAGACACTTCTCCCGCTCTCTAACGGCGGGCTGTCATACAAATGGAACAGAAATTTTTACATAACTCGAAAACTAATCAAGCACAATTTGGGGTATGAGAAATATTTCTATAATGGTATGACACCCTCCCTCCTCTGGAATGGAGAGGGGGTTCCATAAAAATATACACATATTTCAATCAAAAATATTCTAACCAAACATGACAATTGAAAATTTTCGGAAAAATCTGAAAATTCGGAAAACTAAATTTCCATATGTTCTACAATCACATTCCCATATGTTCTACAATTACATAATGACAAGTGCTGTTAGTCCATTTGATGTTTACGCTAGCGAAATTTATCTTTGTTCGAAACTGGAAATGGATTTTAATGTGATGAAACGCACTCTAAAATCTTCTTCTATCTAAACCAAAAAAAAAAGATCGCCGGATGTGTTGATATGAGCAGAACTCGAGGAAGGAATTGTCCGATTTGGGGCTGTCTTTATTCTATCAAATTTTCGTATAAAACATTTATTCCATGTAACGGAGAAACATGTTATTTGCAAGTGATTGAAAAATCTTGAACGAGAATTGTGTCTGAAAATAATCTGATATGGTAATGAAGAGTTTTGTTAGAAATAATAGGAATTTTATAGTAAAAAGTAAATTCAACGGGAACGAATAGGGGATCAATCAATGAACAGTTCTGCGATTGGATCCATGAACTTGCTCATAGTAAGAAAACGTGAATGTTTGAAGGTATTGATAACAAAAAAATAAATTTTGGGCGGGACGAAGTTTGCCGGGTCAGCTAGTTTACCTATAAAAATGATGCTTCCGTTTTTCTTCTAGAAATCGGCACGAACTTTCAAGTCAAACCAATAAATGAATCTCTCGGCAAAAAAACTGTTACTGATATTGTTTAGGGGGAACTTCAACCCGAGGGTCGTGTTCGTTCCTCAAAGCCAAAAGAGAACGATATTTCTGTTTCTTTATTCTCCAAACAGAAAAGTTTCGAGTATATCAAGAAATGTCATAAGTGTTTTGCCATTTACGAAAAGTCTTGATTATTAATCTTTTCATATGAATTTTCTTAGCGAATTTCGGAATTTTTTTATCAGGACTCATACTCTAAATGGAACACACAGCACCTGTGAGAAGATAAATATTGGACACAAGAGGTTGGATACCACTGCAAAGCTATCAGGCGGATAGATCCCGAAAAAAACTAATAATTTCTTTATTAAGGGGGTATTCAAGTGTAGATCCACGAATTTCGGACATTTTTTCGAACTCGTAAAAATACAGCATTGCATATTTTAACTATCCATTATATCATTATATGAAAGATAGATGAACAATAACAATAAAACAAAAATTGAACGGAGAAAAAATATTCATAACTAGAATAGTTACAAGCTGATGAAGTGAGAGGGTAAAAAAAAGTTGTGCCATGGCGTACACGATTCCAGCTTTTCTGGTTATCTGAAACAAAAAAAATCGAACAGATTCTGAATCAATCGAGATGCCGCTATCGCATGAACCTCGAACAAGTCAGAAATATACTGTTTGACAAAATGGCGGCCGTTTCCCGATTTTTGAAAAAGAGTCAAATTTAGAAAAACGTCATTTGTTAGTGGCTCATGCGATAGGAAGATGCATGTAGATTGTATTCATATAAATTCGACATTCGGCTCTATCTCGGTAAATAATATGATTTTCGATAAGTCCTTTTCAGGGTATACTCTTGAATACCTAAACTACAGAAATATGAAGGAAAAACAAATGTTTTTTATTTCACATTTCTAGACCATAATACTACCTTAATCTTTATTGGACTACAATGAACTCTCTATAATTTAAGCATACTATTAGCGTTGTATTGCTCCAAAACTAAGCTCACCCATACACAGTTTGCCAGTTAAAACATCGGGACTGCTTTGACGAGTTATTTAAGTATTTGTGGTTTTTACAATAAAAAAATTTTCCTCCATCTGAAATACAATTTTACATCAATATAATAACGATTCAAATGTGTGCTCTAATTTCGAGTAATGGTGCTCAACGCTTCGGTTGAAGTGCCTGAATGACCTATTCGCTTTTTTTAGAACACAAAAGTCGCTAGGTGTCAAATCAGATGAATACGATGATTTGAGGCACAGACGCGATTTCGAGCCAGAAATTGGCGCACGATCAGTGATTTATAACTCGTTGAATTATTGTGTAGAAGAGCTCAACTATTTTGATTGGCATCTCCAGAGTTCTATTAAAAGCTTCAAAAATCTGTGACAACATTCTCCAATGATAATTTGACCAAGTGGAAAAACTCCTCGGGTTTGGTTTCTGAAATATAGTTTGAGTCCTTGATCCTTAATTGAATCACTGTGTATTGTATCCATCAAAACTAAACACTCAATGTATTCACGAGAAGCTGTTTATAGAATCACTCCAACAAAAGTATTGGTGTTCTTCAACACGAAATCCATGTACCGGATTTCTACACCATCAAATGTATTCGTCTCACTTCATTTATTTACAATAATCTGAAAATAAAATAAAGTAAGAAACTGCCATAGCGGATTTCCACCATCCGTATCTTATATTTTATTCAGTTCAGCAAAAAAAACATCTGAGTGGCTGAGATTGAGCTGCTTATTCAGTGATATGACATCATATCTGCACACAGTGCAATTTTATGAATAAGCCAATTTAAGCGCGCCCAACAGAAAGATCGTAAGACGAAATGTGCACCCAAATCTCATAAATCTGAACGGAAGTTTATGAATAAAACCTTTGTTAATAGAACCCTTCAATGAATTAGTTACTCATATACCAGTGTTTTTATCGTGCCGTGTTCACAAATTACCGATAAATAACTCCACAAAGCCAAACCCATTGGACTCGCTGTGTTTCTCGAAATCCAATTTCACTGTAATCACAATCTTTGAACTTTGATAGACATTACGTCAAGGGTTGAATTCATGAGGAATTATGGCCGACTGAAAATTTCAATTATTAATTGAACTGACTGCAGGATATCAAAAAGTGGCAGAATTCAATTTTGAGCTTGATTTTTTCACCGGCCTTCTTGGCGTGAGAAATAATCGAGGTTGAACTGTACGACCGAGTTTAGCTGAAATTGAATTTTTCGAGCTTCCCAATCTTATATTTTGAAACGATTGAAGTTCTTCTGTGATAAGCGATCTCCGCTGATAGCTGCAGGAGAGGAAAAAAATAATTATATTTCCCACAGCAGTGACACCATTGGGTGCAAGAGCACAGTGGATCAGTTTCCTCACGTTGGCGACCGAGCGCAGTAACGGCTAATCTGCAATCATCCTCATCGTTCTACTAGATCCCACGCTTTCATATATCGATTCGATACTTCGGATGCTTCGAGCATGCACATGAGAAGACCGTTGCCATGATGGAGAAAGGAGCGATTGATGCATCGTGTGGATGAAAAAAGGAAATCGGATACTGTTGAATGTTGACACTTTCAACAACAACAAAAAAAGCGAACTCCGCAACACGATTCTTAAAACAATGTCTTAAAGCATCCTGAAAATAAATGTTAGTCGATGGTTTAATATTTACTTGGGCAACTCTCTTCCGAGGTGGAGCAAACAAATTTGTGCTAAAATTTGTTGATTCTGCCGAACGGCACACACCGGCACCACCGGGATGCAAGGTACAACATGGAAAATTCATGGTACACCGGAGAGAAACCTTATGTACATTTTTTTTTCGCTACTACTGCTCATCTGTGTGCTATCCATTTTTGAGTTCGCCAGTAAAGGAAGGAGGAAAAGAGCAAAAACGGAGACGGTGAGAGGGATGCCGGCGATGGCTGTCTAGTGAACTAGTGCACATCCACGTTGCCAGTAGCGTTCATTGCCCTTTTCTCAGTTCCCACTCTCCACCATCTGTACGGAATGATGACTATGACGGCGAAGACACCCCCAACGGATACGGATGCCGGCTAACAATCGAGCGGCAAAAACACAGCGGCTGACGACTGTTGTTGGTTGGCTGGAAATAGTGGTTACATAACAGAATCATCCCGGCAGCGATGATGCGTTATGGAATCACGACGTGTGGGAGACAACCAGGGTAGGTTCTCTTTCGTCACATGGTCCTCTGAAGTGACGAAGGAATTACGCTTGTGGAACATCAGTTGGTGTTCATAATCCATGAGGTGAGCGAAAAATGGCCCACAAAAACGGCTTTTCGGTTTTTTTTCATGCTCCGGATAGTGCGTTGTTCCAATTTGTTAGATTGTTTAATGCCCGCGATTTTTTTTTTACGATGAATCTGGATCAGTTCGCTAGTTCAACGAATAGAACAATGATTCCGAAAAGAAAAAAATACATACAAATAAATATATGTTTCACATCGGAACAGTCGTTTTAGCCTATTTTCAATGTAAACATGATGTTCAAACATTTGAATTAGGAGCTACTTGTCATGAAATGGCCCAAAAAAAACTCCATAAATATAAAGATCGCTTAAAATTGCTAGGGTTTGATTCATTAATTACACGAATGCCCCATTCACTTCACATTCGTCGTGAAAAAAGTTTATTTTTTTTGCGTACATTAACATGTTGATCCCCGAATTATTCTTGACACGCTATCTATTTAGACCGCATGAAGAGCATTTGCACAATATCAGTGTCGGTCCCCACTCCTAATAACATTTACCATATAAAATGGAAATAGTCATAAATTCGACTAAAAAGTGTTCACATATTGCAAAACATCCGAAAACAAACATTTTTTTAATATTTTCTCCAATTTGTAACTATCAGTCCCAGTGATCAACGTTTTTTCTAACGAAAAGCTCAACTTTACTTCCTAGGGAGTTAACACATTGAGCCCCGCACTGCTCTTGCTGCGCTCTCCGTTCAGTATGAATCAAGAATGTTTACACAATAATAACCGTAAATTCGACTAGAATGTTGTCACGTTCGGTAACACATCTGGAAACAAAGCCAAATATTTGATTTATTTTCTTACTTTGTAACTGTCATTCCCAGTGATCAACACTCTCCTTACAAAAAGCTCAGTGGCGAAGCTCAACTTGTCAAAACTCGTCGGTGAAAATGTGCTCGAGTAATCTAAAAAAAACTAGAAACTATACAATTCAATACGCGACAATTTCGTGGTTTTCCAAATTTCCTATCAAAATCTTGACACGCGATTACAATAATTATATATTTAATCGGAATATGAATAACCCCACAGTAACATATTTTGTCGTCCATAGTATGTTCTAAGTAAGTCCTAAGGAAATAATAGTGATGAATTTTCAAGCCTTTCCTCAGAACATTTTTTTTTTTCAAATTGACGAGATCGATTGCTTATAATAAATTCTCGATCGTGCTTGAGATAACTACAAACCTTTCCAAAGATATTACTTTCTTATTTGTTTTGAAATATTTTATGGAAAAAATAGTTTTTTCAAGCATACAAAATTGTAAAATTTGATAAAAATTCAGATTTTACTGTTTTCAAAATTTATTTTAGGTTCTATAATATAACATCAATAAACACTCAGAACTTTTATTTGTTTCAATTCTGACCAAAACAACAGCAGGCACAAGCCACGTCAAATAATGAATCTGATAAATTAAACGATCCCGATAAACTGAACTATGAATCGGATCTTTTGAAATTTTGGAAAAAGCGAACATACGTACAGTTTTTGTACCTGTTTTTGTGCGAGTATTATTATGCGATTTTTTTTGTGCGTTCGCACAAAAAATGCATATAAAATCTCCTGCGTTTTTTTTTTGTGCGGTATTTGAAAAAAAAATCAGTCATCGGTTATTTTTTTTATCTTTGATATGTATTTCATCGCTCTACAGAGGGACTGTGTCAGCTAATTCCCATTTTCATTAATTGGAGCTTATTGAAAGGAGTAAAGAGTTGATTTTATGATCTGAATCGAATGTTGATCACGAATGGAATCATTAGGAATTGGGTTATTTTATTGAGGAAACTCTTTTTTATGCGGTCCCTATCTACCGCATAATTTTTTTTTCAAATTGTGTAGCGAACACTATTTTTAAAGCTACTGGTAAAGTACGATTTTTTTGTGCGATCCCTATCCCCCGCACTTAAACAGGTTTGCCTGTATGTATGGATGATTTGCAGTCAAGTAAATTTCCTTTTATTTTCAGATTTTCAGTCATTAGAGTTCATTCTGAAATGGCAGTTTTGAGAAAATAGAGTTTTAGATTTAAAAAAAAGCAGTGTGTTTGAGTAAAAGGGTCCTTTGGACCCCATAAACGCATTTAAACTCCTCGAATTCGACATCGAATTATTCCACATACTCAGCATTTACTCATACCGTTGGTGTAAGTCACTCCACTCTTCTTATGCGATTGATCGTGATATCGGTAAATCATGTTGCTAAAACTACCAGCATAGTTCTTATCATGTCCCAGAGCCCCTTCTCCAGACATTTCACTAAATTTCTTCCAAACCTTTTCGGTTTTATCCGATAACAACCGACGGAGACGTTTTGACTATTATCGGAACGGTAAATGCTAACAATACAAACAGAGCAACCTGTTGATTATGTCTAGCTATGCGAACAAATGTTCAATAAAACGATAGATTGTCCGCATAAATAGACGCAAGCGTTTGCCAGATGAAAAAAAAGTTTGAATCCGCAAAATCTCCTAGGCTCTCTTTTTGTTGATAATATCCTTCAACTAGACAGATTATTTAATTGGAAATTTGCATGGTTACGCTTGTAGGCAAAAAAAAAAACAAAATTGCGTTTTCCCAACACTAATGCTGTTGGCGATTACGTCTCCTATGCAAACATGGGCAGATAATCCATAATATGATTCTGAATTCTAATCCTGAATAGGAATTTAGTGTTGCCATGTAATCTGTAACAGTCATTACTGAAAATTCCAAACCCGTGATCCAGACCCTGTGGTCTGAGATTTCAGCTCTAAACTGTGAATCCAATATTTGGAACCTGAAATATGAAGTCCAAAACGCAAGCCGTCAAAATCATAATTTGAAAGCCGACATCTATAATCCACTAAAAGGTTAAATATGAAAAAAATCTGATTCGTTAATATAAAAAATGCATACTACTGTTAAGATTCCGAACAGTATAGAAATTTCACTAACAATATTTTCACTATAAAAAATGGTTATATCTCGAGAACGGCTAGTCCTAGGATTATGTATATAGTTTTTTATGTTGTCATGTGTTTCATGCAGTTTTTCATGTCCTACGTTATATGTGTATAGTTTTTCATGTTGAATCGCATGTGAATTCCATCTTTTATGTTACTTTTCTTAAATAGTTACGATTTCACAAGGTATTGAAATTTCATGAACTTTTAAAAAAAAGTCATATCTCTATTTTGATGAGTTTGCTTAAAAGTACCTTAACACAGATTTTGACCATTTGATGCGTTTTTGATGCCTTTTTACGTGAAAAATGCTACTGACACCATCTCATGAAAACGGATTGCTTCTGTTTTTAGGAGACTTTAAAATTTGCAGTTCATTCGCCTCTTAATGAGATGCTGCGAGTTTCCGAGTGACGTGACCTGTTCAATCAACAATGGTGTGTGTGTTTTTTATCGGTTCCATCGGCTTCGTTCAACAGAGAACCTCAAATATCATTTTACGCAAGACAGCGCACTAGAAGTAGTGATCGCTTCACACATAGCTGACTGGGTTTGCTTTGTCGCACTTGAAGATGCAGAAAAGCGTTTGAATGACGGTGGGTTCAGATGAAAAGTTTGAACTAGGATTGGGCCATCTTGGATCGATACTTAGAAGATCGATCATTTTCTTTCCGATTTTGGATTCTTTTATCGATTCTTTGTGCTCCAGAAAATCGCGAAAATCGATCTTTACATTTCGATCTTTCCGATCTTTTTGATCGTGGAAATTTTTATGTAAATTTGTTTTTCAGTGAACATTGATTTTAATCTCACCAAAAACCACCTGATAAATTTCGTAAACATAGGATCCCTTTAAAAGTTGTCAAATAAGTCGTCGTTTAGTCGTAAATTTAGGAGAAGCAATTATGTAAGTTTGGTCATTACAAAACAAGTGGTCACAAATTATATTAACACTATCACATTCACTAGGCAAAATTGTGACGAAATTGGATGGTGACATCAAGTCGAGCGTTCTTTTCTAGAACTGGCGATAAAACCAAGAACGCTTTCGATTAAATTCCAGACGTATGACCCGGTTGGATTTTATGAGATATGAATAAATTGAAAAAATCTTTCGATTTTTCAAAGATCTTTTCAGTGTAGATCAATTGAATCCTCCCCTACGCAGTTTTGAAAATCGATCCGGCAGGATCGATCTTTTTCTAAAGATCGCTCAATCCTAGTTTGAACCCGGTAGTCATTACTGCTTATTTCGAAATGCTGTGTTTGGGTTGCGTGCGGGTTGTGTGGTGTAGTCAAGTATAGCTCTAAGATTACATTCTTCACGGAGGAGAAGTTTCATCCAAACAGAACAGAAAATAAGGATATTTGGGATAAAATGGAAATTACAAATAAATTACCTTCGATAATCCCTCAACCAAGCTAGAAATGTGAAATAATAAAAACAATATTTTTGATTTATTTTCTGAGATTGACTACCTGTCCTATGAACAGTATGAACAGGCGGACAAGACGCCACTGATGAGGGTTTAACGGTTTTTCGAAAATGTTCAGATATGTATTTTTGATTTGATATTTTTCTTTCATTACACTCACGAACCACACCCACTAATAGAACACTTAGAAATAGATTCTTACAATATTATATGCTAAAGTTGCCACATAAACGAATAATTTAAGCGCTTAACGGCATTTAATGATTAATGATTATTTATGATGGATTTGCGGTATGTCAATGTCTAATGAATTCACACATGTCACATAATTCATCAATCTGTTAAAATACCTATATATTGAATTATAGGAATATATTCGCTAAAGAGCGAATCATGACAGGTGATTTTTTATTGTTGTATGATTTTTCAACGAACTGCTTTTGACAGCTCACACGTGATTCGTGGTTTGTTTCAAAATTAATATTGTGTAGCTTCCATTGCCATTTCATTATAGAAAGACAAATCATTGAATTTTATTATTAAAATAAATTTTCTGTTAAAAATGTATTTTTTAGTTTTATAGAAAAATTGGTTATGAAAATTGCAGCTGTGAGCTGTCATCTTTATGTACTAGGTCAAAACTAATCAAAGTCTGCTGTTTCCGGCTAGATTGACATTGAATCGCGTTGTGAAAGAACACTCGATACATGCGTGATGGAATGATTCATATTTGCACCGAATCACACAAGAAAACAACACAATATAGGCACAAAACATGAAAATTATACTTCAAGGTCAACATTAAAGTACCGGCATGATATGACAACACCAAACCACATTCTTCAATGACTTCGACAAATGCCGACTGCAAGAGTGATGTGTCATTACATTTTTTTTTACCACAACCGTGATTCGTTTCTACAACACTATTGTACAGGAACAGAAACAGTTCACTTTTAGGCATGACTGGCGATGCGAAATTTTGCGTTGCAACGGCGGGACTTTTTATACCGACTGATAGGGGAACTAATAATTCGCACCCCAATGGCAATAAACTATCTGACCACAACATTTTTTGAACAGCAGTTCCATCGGAAACCATTACATTATTTTTTTTCCTTTCGGGGCAAAAGTTCGTTTCTTACAAAGAGTCAATCGCAATTACAGTATTCATCCGTTTTTTTTTCTCGATTGCATGCAAGTGCTTTTGCTGTAATTCTGACGGGACGAATTCGGTTACACTGTTCACACAAAGTCCCCTTCAATCGAATCGACGAAGCTCAAAATCCACATTTGACAGCAATTCGGCAAATGTTTGGTGTGCAGAAGTGGGAAGATAGAAAAAATCTGTTCCATTTGTTTGGTTAACGTGGGGGACGAACATATAGACACGCCTGACGCAAGCGGGCGGAACATGGTCAACAGGCATCCATTTGCACATGTGCGGAGGGGGGAAGGAGGAAACAAAACCCGAACAAAGCCACAGGGCAGTAGGACACAAGCGAGAGAGAAAGCGCGGGGACAAAAAGTGCAATTTCACATAAGTTTTCATATTTTATGACTTTCTGGAGCGAAGTTTACACTCGGTTTGACCAGGGATACAACGCGCGCCCCATGCAGGCAGGGAACTAGGCGGGGGGAACGAGTGTGGGTGATGTTTTATACCACCCCGCAAAGTGCACTTGGTAGAACAAATGCGGTTCCCGAGCGGCAGAGATATTTTTACAACGCCGCCGGTTGGGTGAAGGTGACTGTGTAAAAACATGAATGTGAACACAGCATAAATCCTGCTTGTTGTTAATTTGCTTTCACTCGTGCGTCTCGGGAGGGACTTTCCCTAACCTCTCCCGGAAGGTCGGAAGCCGATAGCCGCGTGCGCGCTTCTGTGTCTGATGCAATGGCTGAACAATTGTTCCACCTGCCGTGTGGGTTTTGGGAGATCACCGTGATTTCCGTAATCCACCACCGAGTTCTGGACTCTGGACCGACGAGCACAGGCATGGTCCACTCTAAGCCCAATCCTAGGAACCTGTATACTCCGTGTGTCAGGACAGATGCATCAGGCGAAAGAGCGCCATCATCATGATCAGCACACGATAGAGAGAGTGTGGCAAAAGGGCAACGCGCGCGTTTCACTCGGATTAAATGCTCGTTGTAACGGGAGCATATCTGGCTTTGATGTAATCTGATATATTTGCTCAGCGGAGAGTGGTGGTCTTTGTTGTACGGAACGTTCTTTGATATGTTCTGTTGTTTCTGATTTGTGCCCTGTAATACCGTGGGGCACATTTTGTTGGTGCAATTGTCTGCTGGAGACAAGCTAATTTTTTTTTTTGCTGCTCCTTCTTCTGTTCTCTCCCGCTCCCGATCCTTTGATCCAGTGCAAACAGGGAATGCGAACACAGATGACTAGCGAGTAGCCGTTGTAATTTAAAATTAGAAAATTCGGGGCTAATCCGATGATTTTCCAGCTTCGCATTATTTTCGGGGGCGATTGGAATTGACGTCGTGGGCGAACAGACGCTTGCCGAAATGTGTGTGTTCTACATTTGGGAAGATGCTCTGACATTTTAGAACGATTACATTTTCGATTCTAGGAAAAAATTATGGGGAAATATTTATTCTCGAAGAACACCAAACTTTACTATGTCATATGGTTTTTGAATGCAACAGTGTACTTTCCTTTTCGAAAATCGCAATTGTTCTAATGTTCTGTAACGAATCAGAACTGTCAGGCGTATGACTCATTAATTCGATTTTTCATATGCTCGAACAATCGATTCAATGAGATGTGTGTGCGCTCGTATTATATTGATATGGAACTCGTTTCCCCATTTCATCGATGACTTCGCGAAAGCAAGTAGTTGTGTATCAATCAAAATTGATTGTTGAAAAAAAAATAATTTTTTCGATGAGACTAAATTTTCAAATGACTTTGGACACTACAAATCGCATTCGAATAACGAAACGATCTAGATATGATTATGGGAAAGAATTTCAATCCTAAAAAGCAACCTGTGGTGCGAAAAACATCCACAAAAACACAGGTTACATACTTGAACACATCCTTTGTCTTAATTCACTCTTTTTTTTTATACATTTTCCATTATCTTCGCTCTTGGAAAAATACATTTTCATGAAAATGGTATCCCCTTTCCTTTTTTTCCTGGTTCTCGTTATGTTCTTTCTTTTCTTGTTTTCTTTTTTTCCTTATTTTCCTAGTATTACCAGTACAGGTTGGACTCGATTATATACTGACTCGAATATATACAATTTAAGAACCGATTATATACAGTTTGATTTTTTTTCTTATTTCAAATATGGCTTATATCAATAAAATGTGATTTTTCAAAGTTATGGTGAAAATTAATTGGGTATTTTAAGACAGTAGAGTAAAAATCCTTATTTTTGATGATTTTTCTTCAGGATCGCCAGGAATTCTTTAAAATGATATTACAGCGAATTTAGAAAGATAGAATTTAGGTATCAAAGAAGTTATTTTCGAAGTTATTTTATTTGTATAAAACCAAAGCATAGTATAAATAACCAAATGGTTCCAAAGTATACACTACACTAATATGATGATTAGTTCCTTGATAGAAACTAATCATCATATTAGTGATTAGTTCCTTGACAGAGATCGAAATTCTCGCTCGGATGCACGATAAATATTCAATCAATCAATCTAGTTTTCGATGAACCGCGTATTGTTGATATTTTCGTCTCTTCGTTTTCACCGAAAATTCTTTTTCAGAGAGAAAGAGATGTGGAGAATCTCGTTCTCGGAAGTTCAACGAGAATGGTTTTTCGTCTCTCATTTGGTACTGAAAATATGGAGCGAACAATCATAGCTAACTTTACCAACGTTAATCTGTTAGGTCAGCGTCCAAACGATCTACATTTGGACAGCGTCTGAATTGTACAAATATTAATCCATTTCATGTTTTATTCACGATGAAACCCAATATTGCCGCATATTTTCATGCAATGTTTTCAGCTGTACCGAAGAAGTGAATCATTATCGGCATCAAGGAGTCACTGAAAACGAAACCATTTTTCGGCAATCATAACTCACCGAAAAATAAAAATCGGCTTTGCGTTTCTCGCGAGAATCGAAGTGAGCGTATAACATTCTCTCGCCTCCTATATTCTCAGCTATTTTTCCCTGTGGGTGAAAACGGATGTTTTTCGTCTCAAATCGGCGAGTATTTCGATCTCTGATAGAAAGTATTGACTACACAATCTTTTGAGTGCAGAAAATGAAGAAGTACGCTTGCAGCTTGAAGGAAGGTTGTTCCATAAAATTAAGGCACGTTGGCGGAAAGATTTTTGACGCAGAACTACGTCTTTCATTAAGGTTGCCAAATCAGAAAACAGGTCACGTTTTTATGAAATAAAGTTATCGTTAATAACTATTTTTGCCGCGAACGGATTTTGGCGATTTACATACTAAACGAATCGGAAATTCCGTAAGATTTGTTTAATATACTATATATTAGAATCCCCTGGTTTTTAAATGGTTAAAATTCTTGAAAACTTTAAGCGTTTCCATTTTCCCATACATTTGCCGTTCTGGAGTTTTGTATGTGATTAGGTTTCGCTTTTCCAGTAGCAAAATTCCTCCACTAAGGGTGACAGCCGCGCTTCTCTCGAGCATGAGAAAGTAATGCAACTTTTTTCGAGTCCAGTAATATCAACAGAAGCGTTTATTTTGAGAATAGCGCAAAATGATGAGAAGTGTTTATATTCCTAGTAGTTTCAAGACACCAAGGTATGGCTCTGTATGCATGCTATGGCGAACGCTTGTTTGGCGCTTGGTTTACGTTATACGAACGATGCCTAGAGGTGCGATTCCTTTGAGGCAATACTTGATAACATGTAGCATGATATTTGATACTTGCAAGTGTTGTCATTGTTGTTGTTTCCATGCGGTGTCAAAGATATATTGATGTAGCTATGAGATGTGGAATAATGGTTCTGATGCAACATGTATACAATCGACTGTAGCCGAGTCTATGTAAATTGATACTACAATGAAAAACCTATTTCAGAGATTATTCTACTAAGCAGTTGTTTCTAAAATTTCACAGCATTATAGAATAATATCCGAAGGTATAAAAAAGCGGCTTATATAAAATAACAGCGTAGTTCTACGTCAACAATGCGGTCGTATCTTGTACACAACCTCCTATAATTTTTTTTAATACGCTTGTTCTGTTTCGTGAAACCAGCAAATTCGTAGACCGTGAGGATCTCAAACACACAAAAAAAATTGTAAATATGATGGAGCTCCAGTTAAGATCCTGTAGGTTTGAAAACACAGTCTTAATTTCAGGTGGTTTTCGAAAGAAATTCCCAAAATTCTGGTGTGATATTCATTCATGTGTTCTGAACGACGGAGGTAAATGCGTATCTCGTAATAGAGTTCAATGTTAATTTTAATTTAGTTACGTTCCAACTAGAGACTGAAGAATATAAAGCATCTGCGTAGTTGAAAAGCGGTATACGTAAAGATTTGATTAATTGGAGTCCAATTCGTCCCCCCTTGGGTGATTTTACGATTTGCAAAAAAAAACTCAAACTTTAACCACTTTGTGCCACTCTCCCTTAAGTCCGATTGAGCTGATATTTTGCATAGGGTGTTTTTTTTGGATGATGAACGTTTTGTATAGGTTAACTTTTTGAAATTTTAGGGGCGATTTTTTCCTGTACATTCATTGGCACCCTAATATGCATAGAATGATTATATTCATCTTCATTCATTCAACATTCTGAAAGATATCGGATATTTTTTGTGAGAAAGGTGTTTTCTTTTTATATATTAAAAAATAATATGTTTGTATATGAAACAAATAAAACAAATGTTTGTTTTGACTCGACTATGTACATAATTCGATCATATACAATGAAAATAAATTGAAGACAGTATATAATCGAGGTCGTCCCTTGGTTCCTTATTTTCCTACTTCTCCTAGTTTTTCTAGAATTCCTTCTTCCTTCTTCCTTCTTCCTTCTTCCTTCTTCCTTCTTCCTTCTTCCTTCTTCCTTCTTCCTTCTTCCTTCTTCCTTCTTCCTTCATTTTTTCCTCCTTTCATTTCTATTAGAGATGGAGCATCATTTCTTTCTTCCTCTATTTCGTTGTTTCATTTTTCCTTCCTTATTCTCTCTTTCTTCATTTCATCCCTATTTTTTTCTTTTCTTCCCTTCCTCCTTTCATCCTCCGTCCATTTCATCTTTCTTTCATTTCTTTTTCCTTCATTCGATCCTTCCCTCATTTATTTCTTTTTTCATTATCTTCATGTTTTCCTTTCTTCGTTTCTTCCTTTATTTCTTCCATTTACTTCCTTCCTTTCATTATATATTCCTTCATTCATTTCTTTCATTCTTCATTGCTTCCTTACTTCATTTATTCTTTTCCGCCAAAACGACTAAACAGTCAGTCGGGCGTTTAGTCGCTATCTCCATCTACCGACTCGACTATATCATTTCGTTCTTCCCAGTCAAATTGTCCTCATTGCATTTTGAAGTGACTTCCCCCAAAACAAATTTGTTCCTCTCTCTCTCTCCCATGTATCACGTTTGCATGCATCGATGTTCGAGTTCACCGTGGTTTGACAAACGCTACAGGTGAGCTAGATTTTTTGTATCGTACACGAAAATTACTCACACGTATAAAATAGCGTGCAGTGTGTGCGCGCTATTTTGCACGCTATTTGCTAATACTAACGCGAGGACCTTCATAGCATACTTGATAAATGTCTAAGTTCGTTGGTTTGAGTCCACGATGGGTAGACAATAAACCGTCCATTGATGGGGTAACTCCTTTTTTGAATCTGAAATCATGTTTTCGTTCCTCTTTATATGAACGTAAGAATAAGATTGCGTAGAAATGTGGAATGAAGTCAGTTGAATGAAGGGACAGATTGAATCGTTTGTTCCAGGCTGAAAAACCTGAATACACAATGCTACATGAAGAACTGAAAGATTTTGACGTGGGACTACGTCTAACCGGAGTATATGGGGGGTAAAATGGAAACCTAAACACAGAACATGCAGGAAAATTGAAAGATTCCAAATGCTTATAACTCGAACATTTCTTACTGGATCGGAAAGATGTTTGCATCAATTGATACGAAATATTTCTACGCTTCTATCGCAATCAATAAAATGTTATTTTTCATTAGATAAACAATTGAATAACTGTGAAATGTCAAGCGTTATCAGAACGCCCTAACTGCCTCGTTTTGATTGGCCCGATTTACGGTTTCCCGAACACAGACTTCAAAATCAATGTACCTGTGGGAATCCGCTTAGCAAATATACATGCAAGTAGGGGTATTTTTGTTCCAACCGAGCTGTCTTTCCCTAACACGGACTTCAAAATCAATGTGCCTGAGGGAATCCACTTTGCAAATACATGAAAGTGGGGAGTATTTTTGTTCCGACTGAAATTTGTTTCCCTAACACAGACTTCAAATCCATGGAGCGTGGGGAAATTGGTATTGCAAATACATGCAAGTCGGGGGCATTTTTGTTCCGACTGAAATGTGTTTCCCCAACACAAACTTCAGAACCAAGGTGTCTGGGGAAATTGGCATTGCAAATTCATGCAGGTCGGGTGTATTTTTCTTCCGACTGAAATGTGTTTCTCTAACACAGACTTCAAATCCAAGGAGCGTGGGGAAATTGACATTGCAAATACATGCAATTCGAGGGCATTTTTATTACGGTTGAAGACAGACTTCTAAACGAAGGTGTTTGAGGAACTCGGAATTGCAAATACATGCAAATCGGGGGCATTTTTGTTCCGACTGAAATGTGTTTGTCTAACAAAGACTTCAAAACAAAGATGTCATCATACCATAAGTAAATGGACTGTCATTAAATTTACTTGTAACGAAGAACATAATCTATCCAAATGCATGGATTGACCTCACATGGCATTATACAACTTTTTACTCACAAAGCAAATATATTGAATTCAATTGAATTCGGAAATTATTTCATTCAATCAAAAATCAAATCAATACAAACAAATGATTAATCACGGTAAGGAAATCACGGTTTCAGAAAACGAGCATGTGCAGGGTTGATGGACAAAAATTGGATACGGTTCCCTCGCATTTTCGGCGCTTCGATATCTTGTTTGTAACGTTCTCACTATGCCTCACTCCTCGGCAACTGTCGAGTGTGTTTTTGTAGTTTTTATTTTTTTTTTTTCATGCCAATAAATTATATTTTTCTATACAACGAATGTTTTCGATGATTCAGATTTTTGGAAAAACGTACAGATGAAAAAAATTTTGAACCCCTCTGGAACAGATTAAAATGTGACAACACTGTTTGTAAGTGTTATGTGGCTAATTTTCAATGATGTTGAATGCAATAACAATGTCTACATAAGGCTCAAATATAGACGAATATACTGCTGTTTGGCATTAGAGATGCTGAATTAGTGTCATAATAGGGCTACATGTTAATGGTTATGGTCACTTGAGTACATACATCGCTAAGATGTTCTTTTTATGCTTTGATTTTTCCTAAAAGGTTGTGTTATTCAACTTAAAAACTTATTAAAAGCCGTTGCACGTACATCTTGAAGGGCAGATAATGCATCAGACGTATAATCTATTCCACTCAATTTTTCTGATCTAAAAAAAATATACCTAATTGAGGAGTTATTCACACTAGCGATAAATTATATAAATTGGCAAAGCCCGCAACTGGACCTTCAATATCCGACTAACATAAAACAATAAAAGGAGTAAATTTATTTTTATTGCAATTTTTTTCACTCTAAAACATGGTATAGTTCGTTAGAGACCAGATTTTAGATTCAAGTATCAGAGCTTTGCAACAACAAAAAGTTATTGAATTGTAAGAAATGAAGAGTAAACTGTTCTACGCTTCCAATAATATGAAATAAATCAGTCGGAAATGAAAAAACGATATAACACAACGAGATTCAAGAACATTTACATGAAAAACATTCGAATAAATTTTCCTAGAATGTTATATTTACTTGAATGAGAAAGAAGAAAAGTTAAAATCACGATTTTGGTCAATTCTCCAAATATCATTAGAGGCTCGAATATAATTATGCGACACCTGGTATAGGTGTCGCATAGTGTTTTAAATTTCCATCGTCCAGAACTCGGGCCATTCATATAAAAATCCAAATCAATTAGTAAGAATATACCTTCGAGTGTTGAATTCTTCATTCTCGACAATAATCATAGGACCATGCATACCTGAAAGAAAAGAGAGATTGAAAACAAACACAATATTAGTGATTTGTTCGGAGATATACCGCAATAAATTATATCAAAAAATGACGCCATTATCGCCGGGTCGCTTCTCACATCGACCAGCGCTGCAAGCAACGATAAGCCCCGAAAATATATATTGGTAAACAACGCACAGCATCAGCGCAGGGGAGAGGAAGAGAAGGAAACAAAGCTGACGGTGATGCATAACAGCACGCTTCAAAACAACTCACAAGTAGCACTATGGGTCAAAGGAAACACGCCAGTGGAGATATGATGATGGGCAAGCCGTGGAACGACGAGAGAACCGCCGAACCAAAACAGGTTTCTCGGAGTGACCGAAGCCCCCGTCGCGTCCGTCCGCGTTGTGTTGTGTTTTTCGTTCTTTTCGGGTGTCCCAAAAACCGGTTCGGTATGATTTTATAAACCTCCTCTCTCTCTCCCCGTACCCTTCAACCATCATGAAAACATGTATCAATCCGGTATCCAAAAATTTTTGGCCAAGCATGTGACTTCAATCGACGCGTTTTGGGCTCCTCAGCGACGACGACGCCGACGAGTTGGGGATAAGGAGGTTTGGCAACATTTTTGCCAATTCAATCGTCGAACGCCAAATTGGGCATGTGGGCTTGAGCATTCCGATTTGGCGCGCGAAATTTTCGATCGTCGAGGGGCTGATTCATCTTCGAAAAATACGAATATCCCATCCCTTCCCAACCAGTGATCTAATCATTGTTTTGTTCTGACACAACAGTGAAAGGTTTGTTTCTTATTATATGTTTTGTTTTATTCTGAAACTAACAAACAGCCCCCCGAAGAGGAAAGTTCAACTTTCCCGCGCTCACCATCATGATGGCCGTTACCTGTGAAGGGAAACATATGATAATTAAACGACGGGCGAATCGTTTCACCCCATCACTCAGCAGCATCCATTCTACGACGATCCAAAAAAAGACCCGACCGATGCGATCCGTATTATGTTCAGGGAGAGAGAGCACCGTACAATCTGTGATGTTTGTTCAAAATAAAGAAAAAGTTTACACAGCTCGAAAGTGTTCGTACCGAACCCCGCATTTGCGGATATGGTAAGGGCTCGACCACGGTGGCCGGACGGTGGTCAGGAAATGGTGCCATAAAGATCACACAAATCAACGAGCTTGGCTGATGAATCGTCTTTGGAGTCTCACGTTTGGTGAGGTTCGAAGCGGGCGCGTAGCGTATGGCTCACCCGGGACAATAGATATTAACGATGAGCTCGCGCGCGCGGGTTGGTGTACGTGGTATTTGTAATTCAGGCAAAGAGATTTTCATGCGTGGGCATCCGACCAAACGGTGGAATAAATGCATAAGACGGTGATCCGCTGCCTCCGGCAGCATTATGAAATACACATATGGTAAGCCCAAATCTCCCAAAGGCACGGTGCTTTCGCAAATGCAGAATACGAGAAGAAAACAACACAATGTTTCGGGATGGGTTGAGAATGTACGGTGTGGGTGGTTGGCAGAGACATGCTGCCCTAATGAGGAACAGGGTAATCCGAAGACGTGTTTATATTTTTGCTCGTGGGTGAAACCTGATTTTGACGAGGATTCGGCTTTCAAAGGAACACATAATGATAAATCTGAGAAAGTCTAAAGATGATGCTGAACAAAAAAATAAATAACAAAGGTTTTATCCGGGGAGAGCAAACGAGACGGGGATAGACGAAATAATTGGATACTCATTAATATCAAAGTGATTTGTTTTATTCGGTACGTTCCTTGTTTGTTTGATCGATAATGCCGTATATAAATGCTGGAAAACGATGGACAGTGACGGAGTAGTTTGTTGTGGGGCTTTTGTTTTCATGTCAATGAAAAATAAGTTGATTTTCAACACACCGTTCGAATACGAGTGAAATTCTCAAACGTCCAACTCAAATTGTAGAAAGATGTCCAATTCAGGTATACTGTTTAATTAAAAGCAAACTACTTGATTATGCTTTTACTGGAGAAACTCCTTATTGCTGGCAGCAAACCTTTCGTAGAGATCCTAATTTTAACATTCCTAGAATCATTCATTAACAGTAATAATCGATATTTATACTTATCCGGCGTTGTCCGTTATGGTTGAACTCACACCTGTTTCTGTACGATCCCTTTTTGATCTTCTTTGAATTTCTTAGAATTTCACACAAATAGGCTATTTTTGTGGATATTTGTGAAATATCTGGACTACGTGAATGTTTGAAGGTATATAAAATAAAAACAAATTTTGGACGGGACGAAGTTTGCCGGGTCAGCTAGTTTTTTTATATAATTAAATACAAACGAATGAATGCATAGTATTACCGCGAGAGAGAGGTTGCCGTAAGTCTTAGCAAAAATTCTGAATATTTCTTAAGACAAAGTTGTTTACACTCCTGTGCAACTAGTTATACTAAACGTCAGGTTTCTACATAGTACTGCCCTAAAGATGTCCTTAAATCATCATTTACATGCATGAAGTTCTCGCAAGGTTATCTGATGAAAAACAGCAAGGTTTTAAAAGAACTTTTCCAAAAATGAAACTTCTTAATATAATACGATGTAATTAAAAAATAACGCTGCAGTTTACCTTAACCTTTTTCGTTATTCAGATAGTATCTCTTAAACAATTCTCTCACCGACATTAGTGGTTGATTGTCTTTTCTCTATTCCGCTCAAATATTGGTCAATATTGCATGATAAACTTTATGATTATTATGCAAACTTATCGTTTTTTGGATATAGTTTTGTATAGAAAGATCCTGAATTGTAATAACTGAAGAACTAATCGATTATAGCTTCCATAAAGTTTCTTAAAAAATTATGTGTGTGCAAAACATTAGACCCTTTTTTTTATTTTTCCAGTTTATTTCCATTTTAGGGTTGTCCGAAAAATCAACTTTTTCCTCTTTTTTTTCTTCCAAAAATGACTTTTTTCAAAAATTCATTAATTTTGAACTACTCGACCGATTCAGATGAACGACATATCAAATTAAAGCTAGCCTATTTTGAGAAAATACTGCATGACCTGGAAATTCGAATTCTGTTCTCGTTATTATTGTTTGTATTCGTTTTTTATTGTTTTCATGGTCTCAGGACCAAGGTCACTAAATTTTTTAATATTTTTTTTTTTGAAAAGCTGAGGATTTGTCACATAACATATGTCGAAACCAGAGAGGCGTTTTTTTCTTCGTTTTTGAGTTTTGATTTTTCAAAGTTAACCGATGGTTCGAAAAATCATTTTTTTCCTCTTTCTTCCAACACAAAAATTCATAACTTTTGGTCTACTGGACCGATTCAGATGATCGACACATAAAATTAAAGCCAATTAGATAGTATTTTTTGAAAAATATTAGACTTGCGAAAAAAATGGATTTTGATTTCGTAATTATTTATCGTGTTAGTTTTTTATAGTTTACTTGGTTTCGGGACCAAGGATGCTATATTTTTTTATATTTTTTCTGGAAAGATTTTTTTACATAACACATCCAGAAATCAGAGATGTGTTGTTTTTCGTTTTTCAGTTATGATTTTTCAAAGTTAAACATGTAATCAGTCTTCGTTCAATATTTCTATGCGACTAGATTGGATGTATGCGACCAGAATTCAATAAATTGACAAATGTATCTTTTTTTTCAAAAAAGGCTAGCTAATTGGTTTTAATGTTACATATCGATCAACTGAATCGGTCCAGTAGTTCAAAAGTAATAAATTTTCGAACAAAGTTATTTTTGGAAAAGAAGTAGAAAATGATTTTTTGGACCATCGGTTAGCTTTGAAAAATCATAACTCAAAAACGAAAAAAGCGCCTCTCCGCTTTTCAGAAAAAATATAAAAAAATATAGTGCCTATGAAAACAATAAAAAACGAATACAATCAATAATAACGAGAACAGAATTCGAATTTTCAGCATGTGCAGTATTTTTTCAAAATAGGCTAGCTTAAATTTGATATGTCGATCATCTGAATCGGCGAGTAGCTATGAATTGTTGAAAAAAGTCATTTTTGGGAAAAAAGAGTAAAGATTTGATTTTTCGGACAACCCCAAAATGGGGAAATGGGCAGCCTACTGAAAAAAAATACGGGTTTAATATTTTGCGATAACGAACAAAACTACCACTTATCACGAAAATCGATTTGGCATGGTATATATATATGGCTCGAATTTCAAAAAGTTAGCCCATAAAAAATGTTCACCACCTCGAAAAAAAACCCTATGCAAAATATCAGCTTCAATTCTTGCAGGGAAAAACTTCAAATCGAAATTTTCTGTAGAAATCCCGTTTATAAAGAATTCCAATTTTCAAAAAATATGAAATTCGGCATAGAGTATTTTTTCAATGTGGTGAACATTTTGTATAGGGCAACTTTTCGAAATTTTTAGGGTCGATTTTCTCCCAGACATTCTACAATTCTATTTAAATTTACTAATACAAAAGTATGGGATTGAGTATTTTCCCACAAGCACATGTTGTTTAAATTTCCATGAAAATCGGAATTCTTTATAAACAGGATTTCTACAGAAAATTTCGATTTGGAGTCTTTCCCTGCAAGAATTCACTGAGGAATCAGAAAAAAATACTCCTGTTAGGTGAAAGAATCGCTGATGCAAAGTGATACTGATACTGCCCATTTTACTTTATTTTTAGATTTTACAAAAAAAAAAGGAAAGATATCGCAGTTTTTCTATTTTTTACAATTTTCTTCATATGTACGAAAAAATCCACTATGAATGTTTTGCTAAAACAAGCATAGT